>NC_140170.1:92773337-93065837 GCF_963971535.1 Notolepis coatsorum | reverse complement strand
CTGCTTAAAAGCTAGCGGTGGGTCCAAAATATATCGGATATAAATGTCAAAGGTACCCAGCGTTCCATTAGGGTTTCACACACAGATGCGGCAGGGTTTGAAAGCTCGGCGTTGCTAATAAACATTTTAAATAATTTTTATAAACGAGTAAAACTGAGGCTGAAATGGCTGCTTCCGCATTTTACAGTAGGAGCGCTCTGATGGCTGGGCGCGCCGCGCAACAGACACGTGAATGAATGAATGAATGAATGAATGAATGAATGAATGAAAACTTTATTTAACAGATTGCAGAATGGGTACAATACAGTATGGCTCAATACACACAATTGTTAAGGGGATGCAGACCAGAGAAATACGTTTGTCTTGTCACGTTTGTCTAATAGACCAGGGGTTCCCAAACTTTTCAGGCCAGGGCCCAGAAAATAAGACGTCAGAGAGCCGCGGCCCAATGCACATCGTCAGGCTTTTTTTTATAAATTTTTTGCTAGGCGACCGATTTTTTAAGCCAAATATCACTTCAATCCTATTAAGTTAGTTCAAGTTAGTTATTCATTTATATGTGCTATTTATGAGAGGGCTAACTTGTTGCAAAATAATAATGATAATAATAATAGCCTCATTAAAATACTATTGTTGCTTCGGTTGTTTTCAGCGTTTTATGTGCATAATCTGTTATTTAGTTTGAAATGTTCGTTGAAATAAGTAGATTTTTCGTTTTTGTTTATTTATTAAGTTAATATAAAACCATATAGTCACATTTTAGAATACAATAGAATAGAATTTTAGAATACAACTAGAAACACTGTCCTGGCCTGCTTCTAAGTTCAGTGGCCTGACAAAAATAAATAATTTTTTTTTTTTTTTTTATCATCTCGCGGCCCACCCGTGGCTGCTCGCGGCCCACCTTTGGGTCGCGACCCCGACTTTGGGAACCACTGTAATAGACAGTCATATTCTCTCCCGGCCGTATGTATATTTCTCTCCCACCCACCCACCCCCTCCTAATGTACAGTCCCCTCCCCATCATATGTATATACTCTGTCAGGATCTATGGGTAACAGTACTGTATATTTGATGTCATGATGTCTTGTATGTCATAAATGTCACTATGAATTGAAAATGGGGGACCCTGATATAAACAAGACAAACGTCTTTCTCTGGTCTGCATCCCCTTATACAATTGTGTGTATTGAGCCGTACTGTATTGTACCCATTCTGCAATCTGTTAAGAAAGTTTGACTGGCCACCGAGCCATACTGTAGTGTACATGGTGACTGCTTGACTAAAAAAAAAAAAAAAAAAATATTAATAAAAATATTTAATAATTTTTTTTTAATCATTTTTTTTGGCTTCCCCTGTTATTTTACCCACGCGACGCCACTGTGTGCACAGCCTAATGTCTGATAAAGAATGCCTGGATGAAGTCAAAGGGAACATGATAAAGTTTAACGGACTTTCGGATGTTTTTAAAGCCTTGCATGTCTCATATGCGCAAATGTTGGATGAGAGCACAATACAAGAGGACGATGAGAAATGGTATCAGCCGAGAGCACGCAGATAATCTCATTCCTTGCCAAAGTTACAAAGTGGATAACCGACGTAGAAAATGCTGATTCACTCAACTTGATTCAAGTGGAAGGTCTGCCAGCTGACGAAGGTGAAAATGAAGGAGTAGGGAATATCTGCAGTGCCGCAGCCCGAAATGAAGACTGGGATCCAAATAGGGTGGCCACACGCTCAACGGGGTCTAGCCACTCTTCCTCCCACTCTTCCTCAAAATTACGCATCAACGCGGAGGCAGAGAGAGAAGGCTTATTGGCTAAAGCGAATATATTACAAGAAAAACATGCCATTGAAGAACAGGAACAAATGTTAAAAAAAAAGAGAGAAACATTAGAATTGGCAAGGAGAAATAGCAGCCAGCACAGCCAAAATGAACTACCTTAAAGACATTGAATTAAAAAGGTGCCGCCCTGCACAGGCTGAAGCAGCAGCTACCACGCTGGTATATTCAAAGCCAGATGTTTCAATTCATCCTTATGACATAGGTGCTCCAGTTGTTAGGAGCAAGGCAGGCGCACATCACTTGCCCTTTTTTAATGTTAATGATGGTAATGCTCACAGTTGGCCCGATGCTCAGTGGGAAGATGACATTAATGACCAGCACCAGCCCCAACCAGTGCACAATATTCGACCTGTCATGCCCCAAAACACACAGCCAACTCTGACACAAAGACAAAGCCCCCCTACGCCCAGCACAGCAAAGGATGACCACTTGATTAAAATACTGGAAAATCAAAGCAGCTTGACGAGGATTCTTGTGAAACAACAACTTCTCTCGACGCTGCCGCAAGGAAATATTCCACCCTTTGATGGACACATTCTGGAATACAAGTCCTTTATTCACTCCTTTGAACATTGTATTGAAAGCAAAACAGACAACAACAGAGACAGGTTGCAGTTCCTTATACAGTTTACAAGAGGCCAAGCTCAACGGCTAGTCAAAAGCTGTGAATATATGTTTCCAGACAGAGGCTATCAGAAAGCAAAAGATCTACTAAAGGAAAACTTTGGGAACGAATACAAGCTCTCTTGTGCTTACCTGGAAAAAGCTCTATCCTGGCCCCTAGTTAAAACTGAAGATTCAAGGTTGCTGCAGGATTACGCCATGTTTCTAAGGAGTTGCTGCAATGCTATGGAGGAAATGGAGTACTTGGAGGAACTAGACACAGTGTCCAACATGAGAGGCATTGTGCTTAAGCTACCGTACAAACTCCGGGAGAGATGGCACAGCACAGCCTACGCACTGCAAGAGGGGCGCAGTCGTAGAATAAGGATTTTAGACCTTGTCTGTTTCATTGAAAGGCAAGCTTGCATACTGGCAGACCCAGTTTTTGGCGATCTTCAAGACCAGTCAGTTGCCAAAGGAAAGGTGGCTGTAAATACTAGATTTCCTGTTAAACCACAGATCCCAAGGGTGTACGACAGCAGTTTTGCCACAGGTGTCACTATTTCCCCAAAAGAAAAAGAGCGTGAACCCTCCTGTCCCTTCTGTGGAGGTGGACACACATTGGATATGTGCTTTCTATTGGAAAGGAAGGCGCATAGTGAGAAGATTGGCTTCTTGAATGATCATAATGTGTGTTTTGCCTGTTTGTGCACTGGGCACATGAGTAAAGAATGTAGGCAACGCCTCTATTGCAAAATATCCAATCTTAGGCACCCTAGCATACTTCATATCCACCAAAGAGAGAAAGGAACAGATCAAAGGCCAGCCAAAAGAGAGTCGGAGACAGCAATGGGCAGTGCTCCGATCTCTGTACAATCCAGTGGTCTTACAGGGGCCGATGAGCAGGACTGTACACTCTCTATAGTACCAGTACAGGTCAAATCTAAAAAAGGACATGTTACAATGACTACCTATGCCTTCCTGGATCCCGGTAGCTCAGCATCTTTCTGCACTGAGCGGCTGATGAGCAAGCTGAACGTCACCGGAAGAAGAACAAGCATTCTCCTTCGGACTATGGGCCAGGAGAAAGTGGTTAGAAGCCACATTGTTTCTGATCTGGAAGTGGCTGCACTAGACAGTGACATGTTTTGTGAGCTCCCTGACATTTACACACAGGAAAGCATGCCAGTCCACAGAGGCAACATTCCGAGACAGAAAGACCTTCAAAGATGGCCTCACTTGGAACATGTTTACATTTCTGAGATTGACTCCGGGATTGACCTGTTGATAGGAGCCAACGTTCCCAAGGCATTGGAGCCTTGGCGAGTTATACGGAGTGTGGACGAGGGTCCATACGCAGTCAAAACTGTGTTTGGTTGGAATGTGAACGGACCTCTCGGAAGAAAATTGGACAACCAGAACGGGAGTTTGGCAAGAGACAAATCAAACCCAGCAGAGGACAGACAAGCTGCCACTTCAGAGAAAGAGCTACAAAAGGATTTGAACCGAAAATTGGAAAAGAAAGAAGAGCGAACAGACGATTCTGTTGCTTCCAAGAGAGAGAGGCGGCGCAACAGAAACGTAGACAATAACATTAAGTTTGAAAGCAACAATTCTGAGGACCATCACATGGATTTCAAGCCTGTGTCCCAGGAAAAATCGAAGGACAACTTTGATACAGGAAAGAAATTCAGAGCTGAAAGAGAATCAAAGAAGGAAGCACTGGCGAGTCCAAAACCGAAATGGCCAGTTGAAGATTCATACACAACTGACTCTAGGGACAAAGCAAACGATGACACTACTTCTGAAATGCCCCGTGGCTATAAGGGCCAAATTGAAACGAAGAGGGGTCCAGGGAAGATGAAGGGGGGCCGGCTCAAGGACAAAAGGTTTGCCTTCAACAGGAAAGAGAGGTGAAAAGAAAAGAGAGCTGTGAGAACATCAGAAATTGAACTTCATCAGGAAGCGGAAGAGCCATGATGACATCAGATGTTCATTTTCATTGAATCCCATAGACTCAGGGCCGCCTCAGGGGGTGTGCAAGAAGTGCGGTCGCACAGGGCCTCGCGGGAAGGGGGACCTCGCACAATTTTTTTTTTCAAAAAAATAAAAAATAAATATTCTTTATTTCTTTTTTAAATTTTTTGCGAGGCCCCCCTTCCCGCGAGGCCCTTTTTCATCACAGACCTAAAATCTAGTTTTGCTTATATGCTTATATATTTCACATTAGACACGTTCCTGGCTCTGAGGCTCTGCAGGCAGCAGAATTGGTTTCAATGAGGGGAGGGGTTACAGACAGCCAGGTAAGGTAGCGTCTGTTGAGTTCATTGTGTGTGTCTGTGTGCGTGCCGGGGGGGGGGGGGGCGTGAACCGACTCATTGCCAGACGTGAGCGATTCGACTCACGCTCACGGCAATGAATCGGCTCTTATGAACGAGTCGCTCATGACCGACCCATCACTAGCGTCTGACTATTTCGCGCGTGCAGCATTGGAGCCTAGGTTATGCCAGCCAAGATGAAGAGGACATCGTTCGGCAGATGGACTGAAGATGAAAGTTGTTGCATGTTAGACAGTTCAGTCAGGCTAGCCATCCCGGCTAAAGACAGGGACAGCTAGTTAGCTTTAGCTACGTTATAATATTAAGTGTGGTTCAGTCGGGATATAGCCATGATGATGTCGGCTAGTAGCTAGCTTAGCTAAAGGCTAACTAGCGTTAGCTAACCTAGAGACATCGCGTGCAGCATTGTTATGCCAAGATGAAGAGGATGGTCGTTCGGCAGATGAACTTCGTCAACTCCACGTGGTTGTCTCCATCCTCTTGGACGTTTGGTGAGTTTTTAATGCACTCTGTTCTATTCCCGCCGTGGATATCTCTCTCTCTCTCTCTCTCTCTCTGGAGCCAAACTGGCCGGCTAGCTGTTGTAGTACTAGTAGCTAACGGTGTGTGGCCTGGTGTCAGCACCTGTATTGCTTTTCTCATGTTGTACAGTTTTTCAGTGGTAGCCGCATAGCTTGCTTCTGCGTTAGCTAATGGTTAGCGATAGCCGGGTTGAGCTAACTGTTAGCCAGTTAGCTGTTTAGCTACGACGTTAGCTGCCGGTTGCGCTCGGCTGGGAACGTTAGTTTGATGCTATCAGTTAGCCTAGAGTTAGCTGTTAGCTTGTGCTATGACCATTGACATTAGCCGTGAGAATAGCAGGGGGTTCTGGCACTCTGACTATGACATCATCTTTGACAGAAGATGTAGTCGGGCCTGCACCATGACAAGGCTCCGGCCATAGCTTCTTTTTGTCCCGCCAGCGAGAGGCCTTTCGTCAACGTGGAGACCTGTGTTGCGGCCTTTAGCCCTGCGTTCCTCGTGCAGGTAAGATGTCATGACATTACGTTTAAATCTCGCACAGGGCCTCGCATTTCTCCCAGGCGGCCCTGCATAGACTGATGCATAGATATACACCCATAGACTAATACATAGACATACACCCATAGGCTGATGCATAGATATACACCCATAGACTGGTACATGGAGATATGCACCCATAGACTGATACATGGTGATATACACTCATAGACTGATACATCCTTAGACTGATACTATCCCCAGGCCATCAGGCTGCTAAACGAACAATAATCACTATGCAACAACCATCAAATGCACACAGCACACACACCCACACGCACACACTCACTCAAACAAACAACACACTGCAGCACCCACTCTCCACACTTTAGATCACACAAACACACTTACACTTTATATTTATTGATAAAGGATTTGCACTACAACTCGTACACCTACTGTGAATTGTACCTAAATTGCACCTCGTCCCATTTCTCCATTTCTGCCTTGCACTATATAGTATTGTATATTAGTACACTGCACAGTATTGTATATTGTATGGTAACTACGTCTATTCTGCATCAAACATTGTACATATGTCTAAACTGAACACTGTGACCTCGTTTTTTTTACTTCTAATTTTACTATGTTATTTTATTTCATACTTATCTTGTCTTGCACAGTCTCTGGAGCGAAACAGTAAGAAGCATTTTGTATAAAAGTATTCTGTACTTCTGTATGACAACTATTAAAGAAACTTGAAACTTGAAACTTGAAACATGGAGATATACACTCATAGACTGATACATGGAGATATACACTCATAGACTGATACATGGAGATATACACTCATAAACTAGCTTTGCCACTTTGGATTACAGTTTTTAGTTTTTTCTGACTTGACTGACCTAGCGATCATAAAGATCCCTCCTTAAGGCTATGTGTTAGTAACCTCTGGCCCTAGGATACGGTTAAGAATGAAGAATAACAGTTCTTCTTTCAACATCAACAAGGGATGTAATGTATATACTTTATTTTTCTAAATTAATTTGTTGATAGTTTTACGGCTCCCTTTATTTAGTTTGAGTAATTGATTCTTAGAGAACAATTAGGGGCCGGTGTAAGAGCCGCATTTAAGCTTAACTGTTTTGATTCATTCTGAACCTGCATTAATACATTTCTCTGTTTCAGTGAGTGGGGCGCTTTGCTCAGGTGAATGGGGCGGGGCTAACGCTATAAGCCACAGGTGCGGCGTGTGACGGCAGAGCAGCAGGCAGCAGCAATACTGTCATTGACACGCAACGCAGACGCAACCTTTTGTTCCCGAGATTATTAGGATCTCTTGTTTATTTCTATGTACGATATTGTTTTCATATTTTGTTCTTGCTGGACATTAAAAGAGCAAAAATAGCAACAAAAACGTGCAGTAGTTTCTGTTCTGCGACTGCGAGTCTGACACTGCTTCCCAGCCCTACAAGTGGCCAAGAAAGGAATATTCAAATAGAGTTATAGGACAGACCTGTTTGGATTTTGGCCACTACAGTTAGTCTTGTGTTCCCCTGTCTGTGGTTTGTAAATATGTTTTAGTCTGGTTGTTTATTTGTTATTGTTTTCCCAGTGTGCTCTGTGTTCTGTTGTTTCTGTCTACCACACCTGTGTCCTGTGTTTGTAATTACCCTCTGTCTATCAGTGTCTTGTCAATTAGTCTGTGTATATTAGTGTTGTCTGTCCTGCCCTCCTGTGCGGGATCATTGTTCAATGTTACCTATGTTTTTCAGTTCTGTATTGTTCCTGTCTTGTTAAGTAAACTGTTATCATCACCACGTCGACTTCTGTCTCATCCATCATCGTTGCTTACTCTGCCACCTGGGTTCATCACCATGCCGAAGAAGCATAATCGTAACAATGAAAGTGAGAACACAGTTGCAGACCAGGAAGAGAGGAGGCAGAGACGGCAGGGTAACGTGGATATATATAGACTTTACTTGGAAGACGACATGTTACAAAACGGAACATAAATGGCACAGCCGAGCTGGCTCTAATACAGAATGAAACTGAAGACACGAGAAAACAAAGATGAACAAAAACGGAATACTAATCTACAACACTCAAGACAACACAGCAAGGCAAGGGAGAAGACAGGAGACACGACGAGCAGGGGAACACCGAGGTACTGGAGGAATTGACGCCACGACAAGGAGAGAGGGAAGCACACTAATATACACAGACTAACGATGATGAGCCACACCTGGCACAGCCAGGCAAAAACAAATAATACAAAATCAGACAACAAAAGGAATAATAAAACCTGGACACAAAAGGCAATAAGACACACAATAACCAGACAGGGAGACGACATCAAACAAAGGCAGGGATGGCCCAAGATAACAAATAAGTGGAAATTAACTCTATTATCTTTACTTGACTTACATGACTTAAGCCTTTGCACTCCCTGCGGAGCATAGGCCACTGACGATTTCTTTCCATGTTGCGCGGTTTTTGGCCTCCCGAACGATGTTGTGCCATCCCAGTCCAGCCTCTTTCATTTCCCCTTCCCAAGAACGGCGCCAGGTGTTTCGAGGCCTGCCGCGTTTCCTCTTTCCAGGTGGGTTCCATCGTAGGGCTTGCCGGGTGATGTTTGTGTCTTCCTTTCTCAGGGTATGGCCTATCCACATCCACTTTCTCTTCTTTATTTCTTCTGGCGGGGGTAGTTGTTTTGTGCGCTCCCACAGGTCCAGATTTGTAATGACATTTGGCCATCTCACTCTTAGAATGCGGCGGAGGCAGGAATTTATGAAGGACTGTACTTTCTGATTCAGCCCTACAGTTGTCTTCCAGGTCTCGGCGCCATACAGGAGGACTGATTTAACATTGGAGTTAAAGATCCTCAGCTTTGTGTTGGTTTTTATTTCGCGAGACCTCCATACTCGACCAAGTAGGTTGTATGCCGTTCTTGCTTTTCCGATTCGCACTCTGATGTCTTCTTCTGTGCCACCCGCTGTATCTACTATGCTCCCAAGGTAGGTAAAGGAGTTAGTTTCTTCGATGGCCTCTCCCTCTAGTTCAATGTTTTGCTGGCACTTTGTGTTGATCTTCATAATCTTGGTTTTTACCCTATTGATCTTCATTCCTAGAGTTGAGGCTGTTTCCTTTATTTTGTTGGTCTTTTGTTGCATTTGCTGGTGACTGTGTGATAAGAGAGCTAGGTCATCTGCAAAATCGAGGTCTTCAAGCTGGTGCATCAGTGTCCACTGGATGCCATTTCTGGCTCCTTCTGTTGTCTTCTTCATGGTCCAATCAATGGCCAGCAGGAACAAGAAGGGTGACAGCAGGCAGCCTTGTCTCACTCCGGTCTTTATCTCGAACGGGTTTGAGGGCTCCCCTCTGTGCAGTACCCTACTTGTCATCCCGTCATATGATCCTCTGATGATGTTGATGTACTTCGGTGGGATTCCATAGTGCTCCATCAGGTGCCACAGACTGTTCCTATCTAGACTGTCAAAGGCCTGTTCGAAATCGATGAAGTTGATGTATAAGGAGCTGTTCCATTCCAGGGACTGTTCGATGATGATCCTCAGTGTGGCGATCTGGTCTATGCATGACCTTTTCTTTCCGGAATCCTGCTTGATGGTCTCTGAGGAGCATGTCAACGGCAGTCTTCATCCTATCTAGAATTATCCGGTTGAAGACTTTGCTGGCAGTTGAAAGTAGCGTGATCCCCCGGTAGTTCTTGCATATTGCAAGGTCCCCTTTCTTTGGTATCTTCACTATGTAGCCTTCTTTCCAATCTTTGGGTATCCTTTCTTCTTGCCAAAATTTCCTCATGAGGGGATGGAGTGCTTTGATGCTTGTAATGATGTCGGTCTTGAATGCTTCACTCGGAATGGTGTCTGGTCCTGCTGCTTTTCCATCTCTCAATTGTGATATTGCTTTCCTAGTTTCTTCTTTTGTTGGGGGGGTCATTTTCAGTGGGAGTGTGTCTGTTGCTGCTTGTATATCTGCTGGGATGCTTGCTGGTGCTCTGTTGAGCAGCTCTGTGAAATGTTCTACCCATCTCCTTGTTTGTTCTTCCTTTGTGGATAGTGTGTTTCCTGCCTTGTCTTTTATGGGCTTCTCTGATTTCATCCTTCTCCCCGAGAGCTTCCTGGTGATGTTGTATACCTCTCTCATGTTTCTCTGTCCCGCTGCTTCTTCTGCTTGTGTAGCAAGCTCTTCATAGTAGCATCTCTTGTCCGCCCTGACCTTTTTCTTTATTTCTTTATGTATCCTGTTGTATTCCTTTGTGTGCTTCTCCTTGGCTGCTCTCGTCCTGGCATTGTTGAGGTGGTCCTTTGCCTTTTTCCTCTCCTCCATGCTGTCCAATGTTCTTTGGGTGATCCACATTTTGTTTTCTTTCTTTCTTCTTCCCAGACATTCCTCGCAGGTTGTTTGCCACACGTTTTTGATCTTCTCCCAGCTTTTCTTTATCTTTAACCAGACCAAAATGGCCGCCTGCACCATCTGGCTCATCTGACCATTAGAGGGCGGTAGGAGACCAGGTAGGAGACCACTGTCAGGAGGTAGGGCAGAGCTATTCAACTGATTCTGACCGGCCCGCAAAAGATTACATGATAATTAAAAACAAATTATATATTAAAGAAATAAAAATAAAAAATGTATTAAAAAAATAACGTTCACACGCACAATTGAGCCAAAAGTCACTCAATTAATGACAGATTTCATTAATAAATTGAGGGAAAACTTTGCAAGTCGATTTGATGAATTTGAAATGCCCAGAGAATTGATGCATTTTGTGAGCAACCCATTTGCCAATGTAGCTGCTATTTCCACAAAAGGACAAGAGTTCCTTGCATCACTTCACATTGATGAAGGTCTCCTGTAACTTGAAATAATTGACATGCAAGCATCATCTGCTCTGAAGCAGGCACTTGAGAATGAATCCACCACAACATTTTGGATAAAGTGTATTCATGTCAACACATTCCCCAAAATAAAAACGCTGGCAATATCTGTGCTAACAATGTTTGGCTCAACATACACCTGTGAATCCAGTTTTTCTCACATGAATGCCATTGAAACAAGCAACCGTGCCTCCTGGACAAATGAGCATTTGCATCACTGTTTGCGGGTAGCCCTCACTTCCTATGAACCCTCTTTCTCTGCCATTGCCCAGTCAAAGAAGTGCAATCTCTCTCATTAGATGTGTGTATGTAGGCTAGGCCTGTCTGCCCCCCACCCCCCTGATGTTTGAGAGTTAAGAGTGGACAATAAGTGCTAATAAGATGCTGTAATTTGCTGTTGTTGCACAGACATGAAGCACTTTTTCATAAGCTCAGCTGCACTATAAATGTGTTTTTTTGTTCAAGTGTTGATGTTAGAATGTTCAGATGCACATCATGCACTTGTTTGTTTTTTATTTTATTTTTATATTGAAATGTTGAAGAGGAGATGTTGCAGTTGTTGCACAGTCATAAATGAAGCACTTTTTGCAGGAGATGTTGCAGATGTGGCACATAAATGAAGCACTTTTTTTGAAAAGTATATGTGATGTACGTGGGTTGGTCATTATCATTATTACTGTATTTGGAAGACCATGTGAACATCAGATTAGTATCATGAGTATGGGTTATGTTATTCCTGGTTGTGTGATGTGTCATCTTCTAATCCTGTTTCTTTTCTCTTTTCCCAGATACCTCTCATCCTAGCTGATTGCACCTGCTTGGTTACACCTGTGGGCAGTCAGTTGGATGAGTGGATATAACCTGGAAGATGGCACACACACGGGGCGCCTCATTCTGTCAATTGCTAGCGACTAGAGAGGAGTGAGGTTGCCATGGTTAACCACGGTTGTGTTTATATATATATATTGTTGACCTATGTGCCACTTCTCTAGCTGGGTGAGTGTTATCTTGTTGGCCTCTGTGCCTGTTCCCATTGAGTGTGGACTGATATTTCACTGCCCTTTGTGCTGTTGTGTCATTCAGGTAGAGCTGTATATATATATATGTTGGTAGGCTGTATGCCATTGTCACCTTATTTACATGTCTTGTTTGTTCTCCATTACCTTTTCCACTTTGGGTGTGCGTGGGTTGAAATCCCCACCAATGACATCCCCTTTTTCCTTTGGGAAAAGGGCCGTGGGTTGAAACCCCCACCATACAATAAAACCTGGTTACCATTTGAAAACGTCTTTGCTTACTATCTGCCTACCCGGGACTGTTTGAGAAGCATTTTTCTACTGAGGGGGTTGTTTTTTGCTCATGTAACACCTGCCCAGATTACTATCTTGTATGGTCAATAGACCTCTGTACATGACAGTATACTACTTTTGCAATGTAGTTAAATAAAAGTTGTGAAAATGTGGTTGCGTGTTGTGTCAAGTGTACATATATTCATAGCACGGGGAGGCGCCGTGGCAGTCCGGCCCCTGGCCCCTTGGGTTTCTGACAATGTGGCCCCCTGAACAATTTAGTTGAATAGCCCTGAGGTAGGGTATGTCCAATGTCTTTATCATAACCGGCCCACCAAGGGCTGGGCCTGGGGTCGTTACAACTGCTACATCTAGACATTTATGACATACGAGATTTACAAATACAGTACTGTTTTTGTAGGGTGATTATGGTTTATTCACATTGATGGTAACATTCCTGGTTATAGTGCAGTTTGTCCCGCGATTTATATTTTGAATAGGTTGCTTCAAAGCATGCCGTCTAACAGTGAAGTGAGCGGTTGTTATTGGTTTGATTGATTGGAAATTTTATTAACAGTGAAATGAGTGTCCTTTTGACGAATGCCATCTAACAACAGACTTCGCACGATTTTTATTTTGTTCCACAATGACTCATGACCCACCAATTACATAATCCAACATTGTGTAAGAAACTAACACATTCCATGTGATAGAATCGTTTTTGAATGAGTCGTTATGACGCTTTCAACACATCCATTCGTAAAGATTATTGTCCGCCATCTTGGTTTTTCCTAAAAAGTCGAACTGGTGGAGTGATTGTAATTCGGTTGTGGGCGGGTTCTGATTGGCCGGAGGCGTGTTGATTAATTTCAGATGACTGCATGCATGACCTTGATGTAGATGGTCTTATCTTATAGTTCTAAATGAATGAGTCCTGATGTACCCGATGTAACCAGACCTACTGGTTTAAATAGCACAACTCAAGTTACCTTCAAAACTGGATAGTAATTATACCATAGCGTCTAGTGGCAATGAGATGGGGCAAGGCATATTTGAGGAATAGAGATAGAGAGATAGATACTTTATTAATCCCCTTGGGGAAATTTAGGTATCCAGTAGCAGCTCAGTCAGTTGACAGACAATAGAGAGCGATAAAAAAGGACAACCAATACAACAAACAAACAATGAAGGTCAGCGCTGAAGTAAAAAGTTACAATTAATTAAATAAATAAATGGTGAGCACTATTGCACAGTGTTAAGTCAAATAAAATAAAATTGCTATATAAAAATACAGTATACAAATTTTAAATGAATTGCACATTGTCCCAATGGGGGGGGGGGGGGGCACGCCCAGGTCATGAGAGAGAGAGAGAGAGAGAGAGAGAGAGAGAGAGAGAGAGAGAGAGAGAGAGAGGGGGGGGGGTCATATGGTGTTGAACAGTCTGATGGCTGTGGGACAAGGGACAGCCTGAACCGCTCAGTCCGCGATATGAGCTGTAGGAATAAGAGGAAGATGAAGAAGAGGAAGATGCCTATATGGAAATGTAGCCAGATTACAAGGTATACTATCATAGGCCTTGTGTGAACAGTTCAATGTATCACAGACTCCAGTGTTCAGAAAGATAACTCAACTCAAACCCAATACTGCACAGTCTTTTGTATCTCGTCCCAATGGCTGGGAGCAGTCAATTGGAAGGAGGGTTGACTGAAGGAAGTGTTAATACGGGCAAAATCTAGTGAGATTTTGTAAAGCAGGAAGCTGGAGCATGTAGTAGTTTAGGGATATCTCTGGGCTGACGATAGGTGGAGAGACCTTTTTATGTTTTCCCCAATTACCATTTGCTCTATTTTCCATTGTATGTTAAGGCAGTTTTAGTGAGAAGAAAGATATAAAGGTAACATCCACAAACACATAGCAACAGAGCTGTCCACCCCCTAAAAAAGCTTCCTGAAATACCTTTACATTGAAAGTAATGTTGCTGTCATGTTCCAATGTATCTATTGATGGAAATGTGCACTTTTGCATCGTTAAAACCAATAAAATACATTGTATCTTACCTTAAAATAAATGGTAGGAATAAAGAACACAGTGGCAGATAATACATAATAAATATTATATTTTAATTATTTTAATTGTCACTTTGGCGAGGAGATAAGGCTCCCTTTAATATTTGAGATACAACCCCTACAGATACAGTACAGCACATGTAGGGGTGCATGGGGACCAAAACCCTCTTACAAACCAAACTTCCCCCATGAGAATGGAGCCATCAGTCTCCTATCTGCAAGTGGCCAGAGCCCCATGGGTCCCTTCATCTACTGACAGTAGCTTATTGGCTGGTGGGGACTGATAGACACACAGGATAGAGGAGAGAGCTTTCACACATAATACCCCTCAGCTACCTGGCCTTAAATGCTCATTGGTGAGGGAATGGAATGTAGCTAGACATTATTGTGGCACTCTGACACTGAGTTATAGAATTCAGTGCAGCATACACCATGAGCCACATAGCAGACCGAGAGCTAGTATGGAGTACGAGCCACAAAGGGTGGGAGGGACTCTGGCAGAATGTGTTCCCTGGCTTCTGTGCATGAATAGATAAGCAAATAAATAAGCTTGGGAATGCAGGAGGCGCGCCAGACGACACTGGAAATAAAAAACGTTGGTGGCATAGAATACCTTTAGGGAAGAGTGAGAGGTACTGAGATGGGCCATTTCTCACCTAATGCCACGTGGAATAGTTTCATATTTTTCACATAATACCACAACGCAAATTGTTCAGGTTGGAAAGTAAATGTGTCTTTCTAAACCTCTGAAAAAGAAAAAGGAAATATCTTAAAAAAAAAAGATCCACCGAATGAGTTTTTAAAATGTCGAAACGTTTCCAATACCCTAAACGCTGCAAAGCTGTTACTCAAATAAGCCTAGCTTTTACTGGTACAAGCTATTTTACTTCCCACTGCATTCCTTTCTGAGCTCCCAGGTCGACATTTTCTGTGGCCTGCAGACGGAGGTAGCTAGCCAGACAAAGGTCTCACTTCTTCAGATTCTTCCTGCTGATTGCCCTGTACTCTAAACTCTTTGGTACAGTATAGGCTCATATCAATGTGTGTGTGTGTGTTTGAGAGAGAGAGGGTGTGTGTGTGTGTGTGTGTGTGTGTGTGTGTGTGTGTCTGTGTGTGTAATGACTGTAATACGTTTCACCTGTGTACTCCCAGACATCATGTAGCAGGAGCCAAGTCTATATATTGAAGGAATGAACAGGGGTTTTGAATTTAAATTGAGCTGAAGCAGCAAACAAGCAACCAAAATCAAACTATCCCAACTGTCACCTCACCTGCACACATCCGGAAGGCATACCAGTAGCAGAAAGTAACTAAGTATTTTTACTCAAGTACTAGAAGAAAATAGAAAAAAGAAAATATTGTACTTTTTACTCCACTACATCTATCTGAATCTGAATCTGAAGCATCTGAATGCTTCCAAGCACTGCAATACACAAACAGCATGTAGAATACGTACTTTTACTTTTGATACTAAAATATAAAAATAAAATATTTGATATAAAAATATTCAATCAAAGTATATTCAATATCAAATACAGGATTTTGAATGGAGGACTTTTACCAGAGTACTATTTAATCTGTGTACTTGTTCCACCACTGCCAGTAGCAAACTTGTGCACATACATGTACAGAAGTGCGCACACACACACACACACACACACACACACACACACACACACACACACACACACACACACACACACACACACACACACACACACACACACACACACACACACACACACACACACACACACACACACACACACACACACACACACACACACACACACACACACACACACACACACACACACACACACACACACACACACGGCATTGGACTGGGAACATAATTCCACCCTGGCAGACTTTCAATAGATGGACTGCTCACAGCCACACCCAGCCTACAACATATTGAATGAAAAAGCATTGCATAGGCTCAGGATGTGAGCTTTATAATTGTTTATAACTAGGGATGCTCGATATTGGCTTATTTACCGATACTGTTACGAAGGATCAGATTAAACCGAATATATATATTTATTGATTGATATATATTGCATAATATTTGTATATCGTTTGATATCCCTTGTGTATTCCTTGTACATATACACAGAATATCCCTTTAGCCTAGTACAGACCATAATATTTCATTCTCCTATTGGACAGCGGTCCACCAGGCGCCATTGCCATACCTCCAAGGTCTGGTTCAAAGTCACCGCCAAAGACATGCCTGGGCATGAATGGTTCTGCGCAAGGATATGAGACAGGAATAAAGCTGGTACTAGTTTGTTCACCTAACGTATAAATACGGCGCAGGTGAATACAGAAGCACTTAGTCTAGAGTTACCCAATAAGTTGAAGCCTCACCCACGATACAACGTGTGGTGAAGTATGGCCTGTTTGGCCCCAAATAGAGCATTGAGACCGCGTGCGAATTAATAACTGAAGTGTCAGAGTTTAACGCTGTACCGTCGAGTTCGACCTATTCTATTAAGTCAGTAATAGTCTATTTATGTATAGTGTATCGTGCGGCTACCGTTCTACAGTGACCAGCATCACCAACGTTTCCTCGTACCAGCTAGTGTGCTTATCCAGGCTGGGCTGCTTACCCTGGCGCTTTCACCCGAGGAGCCCTAGGACCGTGTGGATCATGTACACTGGATAACCTACCGACGACTGCATAGCCCTTTTCGGCTGGATTATATTTGCTTTTGGTCCTGTAATTGATGGAGCGGAGAATCGCCTACACCCACAATTGTGTGGGATTTACCCTGTGAGGAGCCACGTCGAGCCCGCCTCTCAGAAGCCTGAGGCCGGCTAGCTTTCTTCCATGCGGAGCTGCATGCTACGGAGAACAGCTGTATTCGTCTGCGGATCAAGAGATTATTGCACCGTCTCCTGTACTTGGAGTCTCTTTATCGTCGTTGACCCAGACTCTACTACCAACAAATCCTCTCCCCTTGCTGGCTTACGACCGGAGGGACCCTACCAGTATCTCCCGCTATATTACCAGAGTACCATAGATATAATTCCTAAGATTCAGGTTGTATTATTATCTCCTGCGTAATATGAGAATGGACATACGTTATTGATTTGCCTACGCACATTCCTTTGCCTTATAAGCGCATCCAAAGTAAAGTATATTATGTACTATCATTGCTGCTAATAAATACTTAAACCCAGTTTTGTGTGGAACCGAGTCATTGTGGGAAGTGTTCATCATAAGATACCTGTGTACTGTATGGCCAGTAGTAATGTACATAAGACAGTAGTGGTTTAATGATACCATACTTATTAATACAGTCAGGGAATTGTACCCCTCAGTTACAGATACCGATATACCGATATTGTCCAACTCTTAATTTCCGATACCGATATCAACCGATATCAACCGATACCGATATATGCAGGGTCCCCCCCCCCCCAAAAACAGAATAATTTCAGGTAATTAACATTACATATCTCTTGTTGTGGAATTAACACAACATTATGCATACTTTTGACAATAAATAAAATCTGAATTTGTTCTTACTTGCTTGCCGGGGTAAATAAAGGTTATAGAAATGTTAAAAAATAAATAAAAAAAACGATACCGATATTTTCCGATATCACATTTTAATGCCAATATCGGCCGATAATATCGGTAGGCCGATAATATCGGACATCCCTATTTATAACCTATTCCCAGGCCCGGACTGGCCATCGGGAGCACCGGGAGTTTTCCCGGTGGCTTGGCCTGCACAGATAAAAAAAAAATTATATATATATTTTTTTTATATAATTTTTTTATCTGGCCTGCACAGATAAAAAAAATGTACAAAAAAATAAAATAAAAAAAAAAGAATTGCCAGGCCATTGTTTCTAGTTGTGGCGGCGGCGCGGCGCGATAGTTAGATAACCTAGGTGGGTGGGGAACAACCAGGATTTCACTGTCTGCGACAGAGTTGAGAACTATCTGACTCTCTCTCCCTCACGTGGATCTCACACACACACAATGGAGCCGTGCTGCCGCTTGTGATTGGTGGAGGCGGGACCAGGCGATACAACTGATTGACAGCGGAGGTGGCGAATGGAATGGCAGACGGCACTCAGATGCAGAATAACAGCCAGGCAGTGAGCCAGGTAGTGAGGGACTCGGGAGAGATACAGTAGAGCGAAAGTCAATTAACGTTGATGTCAAGATGGACAGTGGAAGAAAGAGAAAGGGTGGAGGAGAGAGGGATAAAACAAAGAAAAAGAAAGGCCCTTACAGGAGAGAGTGGTTAACTGTATTATAATAGTAAATAGAAAAATATGTTGTGCTCTTGCTTTTTTCTTTTTGAAGGTGGAGAGAGTAGCATTGCTAGTGCCACAACAATTTTATTTGAGGTCCATAACAGTACATTGTACTAAGCAATTGTTGGCTCATTAGTTTGTGATTCACATGCACTAAAATTCACCAGAATGCAGGAAATTAAGTCTTTGTAACAAAAAATTTCCTGGTGGGGGACCCCCCGCTTAAAAAGTGGCCTGATTGGGGCTATATTTTGCGCTATATCTCCCGGTATGAATTATTTCCCCAGTCCGGCCCTGCCTATTCCTATTGCCTAAAGTGACCCTAGTCAAGAAGCGAATATAGGGGTATTGCGCCCTCTACCAGTGGGATAATGTAAACAATGAATAGGAGAGAGTGGGGCTATGTAGCTAAAGTGGAGATTCATGAGACAATGAGGATTTATAACCTAGATGTTTTCACAGTGGAATTTGCTCAATGCATGTTTCTCAAAATACTATGGCTTGCATGACACTTAGTTGTCATTATTTAATACAAATATGTCTTCCTGGCACATCCACCACTAGCACAATAGCTAACCAATGCCTATTGGCCAAAATGTCTCATGTGATCAGGTCTGTGTTTACGACAGTGTAACACCGGATAATGTGATAATACCGGATAATGTAATAACTTTTCAAAATGTAATTTAGAAGGACTATGAAATGTAATAAAACTGGATAATGTATTAACATGTTGGATAATCAAATAAATATGAATAACGGATAATGTAACAACTTCTCTTGATAATGTAATAATAACATCACTGTATTTATGTTTTATTTATCATACAGACCATGGTACACCATTGTCAAACAATGTGGAAGGCAACAACTGGAGCGCATACTTGCAAAGTATGGCACGACAGGGAACATAATGGAGATCATATAAGACTTCAGAGAGCCTTTCAGATTTCCCATGTCCAATTTCTGGTTGTGTCCACTCTAGGAATTGATGCAACCTCTGTTATTATATCAGTGATTTTGTTTTCCACAGCGATGAACCTTCTCATCAAGTCAGCAGAGAAGTTACACTGGGGTGCAGTACTCGCAAGCGGTATCCAACAGGCGCCCATCAGGGCATTCATGGACGATATCACCATCACATCGAAATCAGTACCTGAAGGGAGATGGATTTAGGAGGACCAAGCTCATTTAAAACCTGGTAGTGCGGAGGGGACGTGTGCATACCCAAAGTAATTTGCTATTTATTATACTTTATACTTATAGCACATGCATGAGTATTTTGAAAGGGAACATTCTGAAGTGTCTTACACAATAAAGAAGAATCACTTTGAGTGCTAATGTATTAGATAAACAAAGGTTTGAACACACTGAAGTAAACGTTTTGTGTACTCAAATTTCTGTTTAGTGGTTGCCAGATGTCTGTTTTTAAGTTCCAGCTGAGAGGTAGGAGCTGGAAAACATAACGGTTCCATAGCCTGAAGTCTTATGTAGTACAGGTCCAAAGTTTATAAAAATCCCATGGAAAATTTGTGTTTTTGTAATGTGTGTACTGGTAAGAATTCTGCGTGATTATCCAAAATGGCCGTCCACTTCCATTCATTCAGATGCGTGAGTCAAAACAAAGAGCTTGTTATCTTCTTCTGCCCTTTTCTCCTTGCAATCGGTGCTCGTCTGGGATCGCTTTCGGAGCAGACACTCCTTGGCTACAACAGTGGTCAATCATTTTCCCCATCAGCAGTGACTGGTCAGTTCAGGACCATTTACAACCGGACGTGGTCACTCGTCGGAGCGGCTTAAGAGGTTAAGATCAGAGAGGACGTCATCCCAACAACCCAAGAGAAACCTGTGAAGAGCTTGGGGAAGTGGTACAGGGCTGACCTCAATGACAAGCTGAGTGTGAAGGAGATGCTCATTCAAGCTGAAACCTGGATGACATCTCTGGAGAAGAGCGGCCTACCCAGCAAGTATAAGGCCTGGGGATACCAACACAGGGTTCTTCCCAGACTGCTCTGGCCACTGTTAATTTATGAAGTACCCATCTCCAATGTTGAGGGGCTGGAAAGGAAGATGAACACCTACCTGAGGAGATGGCTGGGCATCCGGAGAAGCTTATGCTCTATTGGCCTGTACACTACAGCACATGCAGCCAGCTGCAGCTGCCAGTAACAACTGTGGTCGAGGAGTACAAGGAAAAACAAAAACAGGCCAGGCCATGAGACAGTAAAGATGTGAGAGTGCACAAGGCAGATATTGAGGTCAGAACAGGCAGCAGAGCACTGAGGGAGGCGGAGGATAGCCTGCATCATGCCAACATTGTCGGGTTAGTAGCCCAGGGCAGGCTAGGTCTGGGTTGCTCCAACAGGGCAAGCTGGAACAAGGCTAACCCGAAGGAGAGACGTGGCATGGTGCCGAGGGAGGTCTGCAAGGCAGAGGAGGAAAACTGACATGTCAAGGCCTATACTCCATCAAACCTCCACACATGGGGGTTGGCAGAGAGCCCCAGCTGGCATGTCCTCTCCTCATGTTGTGGCAAGTCTGGCAGATGGGAAATTCCGGTGGTGACACGACCATTATTCTGACACAGTTGGCTGCTGGTATGGAGCAGGCGAGAAAGAAGCCAAAACAACTTTCCAATGGCCCTTGTGTCATCTACTTTGTCAGGTCAGGAGAGTGCGGCGCAGACGAGCGAAAGTTAAGGAAATATCAGGCCGTCATCTCAGAGCCCTCAGAGTTAACAAAATGGATGGAATGCCTGGAACCTGCCGGTGGAAGTCAGCTGCAGAGGTTACAGGGGCTACAGGGCAGTGGCTCTGGAGAGCTCTTGGACTGCTTGGGATTGAAGGCCCGGCTAGGAAGCAACTTGTGGGCAACATCACCGAGCAGGCAGAGGCAACATCCCGGTGGATCTGGATAAAGCCGAATGAGCGGTGGCAGAGACAACCTGGTGACATCATCTACCTGTTGCTCTTTTTATCTTTCTCTTTTTGTCCTTTGTCTATGTTCATTTACTGTCCTGTATGGTTGTTCTTGAATTTAAGTTTCTTGTTTTATGTCAGGTGACAACCACAGAGCCAATCGGATCACTATCCGCTCCATCCTCGCCACGTGACGTCACCATGCGAGCCAAATCAGAATGACCTGATTTTTTCTAACCAGGAAATGAATGACCTGAATGACGGCAATCCGCCAATATGGTATTTAGAGACACAAACACATTGATTCTAACTCATATTACTATAATACAATGCTAGACACTGAAAAAAGACATTTATAATGCATGTCACCTTTAAATAAATAACAACATCATAGAGTTAACATCATAGGGGCTCTGGTGGACAGCATGGCTAGTACCAGGACTCTGGTTCTACCGACGAGCCCCTCCGAGATGTCATAGGCTTAAATCTACTAAACATCGACTAAGGGGGCTGCCCATTTGAAAACCTGCAAAAGCCACTCAACTCAGGCCCAGTTTGGAGGGATGTGCCTTGAGGGAGGAAAAGAAGAGAGTGATGCCACTGGCTCACAGATGGTGCAGGGGAGAGTAAGTAAACCAATAATCAAACAGTGGTGCAGACCAGGAATCAAACAGTGGAGCAGACCAGAAATATAACAGTGGTGTGGAACAGGAAGCAGACCAGGGAGACAATAGAGGGACCTTTGCGGGAAATAAACGTATGGATCAGATTAATGTTAAGACCAGGAAGCAGACAATAGAGCAGACCAGGAAGCAGGTAACAGAGCAGACTGGAGTTCAGACCAGGACGCAGACCATGAAGAACACCAGGAAGCAGGCAATGGAACAGACAAGGAAACTATCAAATAAGTGAGGGTCATTACATTACTGTGTATTGCGTGCATGCACATTGATGTCAAACTCTTCATACAGTGAATGGACAGACCACTCCTGCATACAGTTAGCATAGTGATGAAACAACGAGCCCGAGAGGCGAGTTGTGTCGCGAGAGGTGAAGCAGTGGTCCGAGAGCTCAGAGGCCAAGCTACAGGACGCACTGGGGGGCGTATACTGGGGGATGATACAGTCGAGCTCCAGTGACATCAGTGAATACGCTGATGTTGTTGTTAGCTTTATAGCAACATTAGCTGACAGTATTGTCCCCACAAAGAAGGTGCAGGTTTTCCCAAACCAGAAACCGTGGGTGGACAATTCCCTCCGAGTGGCCCTGAATGCTCGTACCGCTGCTTACAACTCGACATGACTGTGTGGCCAGGTTTAGCTCCAACTCCATAGTGAAGTTTGCGGACGACACGTGGTGGTGGGGCTGATCTCTAACAATGACGAGAAGGCCTATCGGGAGGAGGTTGATGAACTGGCACGCTGGTGCCGGGACACGTGAATACTTTCGGCAACCAACATGCCTTTCCGCGTTGCTCTGATTGGCCAGCGTTGGCCAGCGCTCTCCTGCGTGAATATCAGCGCTCTATGCTCGTTTACCCCCTACGCCACGCATGCGCATGAGGCTCTCCCAGGTGCTCGTTTACAGAGCGTACAAATACGCTTGTGTTATGATACAGGAGCTAAATAGGAAGTACTTGAGGTCGTTGTTAAATACGTGTGTGTTTTAATAAACAGTATAACTGTAAAAGTAATGGTGAATTGTCGTGTCGTGTCGCTAAACTAGACAAAGAGGTTTGAAAATACGAGCGTCTTGCGAGAGAGGCGGGGTTTGGCGTGTAATGACTAGCGATGAATATTATGTGTTTTAAATATGTTGCGACCGTCGGATTGTTGTTAAAAACGGAGGGATACTAGTTAAGGTGTGGGGGAGTTGGCGTATATAAGTTGATTGCTTTAAAAACTGAGATAAATGTCGTGTTTACCCTGTTTAAAACGGGGTGATGGGCGAAAATCTTTGGTTTTAGCTTAACGTATGGGGTGGAGTTCAATTCGCGAGCGGGTAAGGGGCCTACATAATGTTTAAAGAACACGATCTAAGGTTATGTGGAATTTACAAATATAGATGTGAAGAAAGAAAAAGATCTTTTAATTTTCTGTTAAATTAGATAAGTTGCCGGTGAGGTAACGTTAGAGTGACGCGGCAAGGAAAGATTACGTATGTCCGCTTCCAGTTTGCGCAATGAGCTCTGGTATCGTAGTGTTAGTGTTTAACGTTATGCAGTGTTTATGTTTCAATATTGTGTGTTTGTGAATGTTAAATGTGGGGAATGTTTGTGCTGCTGTGTGCGGATGTGTGCGTCTGTGCTGCGGGATGTTTGTGGAGGTGTGGAGCGTTTGTGGAACGTATATTAGCTGGTGGCTATGCGTCAATATAGAGAGAGTAGTGACGAATGCATAATGCCGCAGCGGCAAAACCTATTAATATTACCTATGTGTTGATATAGAGAGAGTAGTGACGAATGCATAATTTTACCTATTAAAACCTGCACAGCTTGCGGCTGTGTGGCGAAAAGCTGCTTGGCGTGTGAGTGCCGTCAAAAAGAAAATGTGCATGCGCGCGTTACCGGCGTAGGGGGAAAACGAGCGTAGAGGGCTGGCCGATCGCTGGCCAATCAGAGCAACGCAGAAGGGCATGTTGGTTGCCGAAAGTATTCACGCTGCCGGGACAACAGCCTACTCCCGAACATTGGTAAAACCAAAGAGCTGATTGTGGATTTTAGGAGAATACAGCAGGGGACACACAGGGGACAAGTCTCCAAGTCACACAAGTCTCCCAGTCACACGAGTCTCCAAGTCACACAAGTCACACGAGTCTCCTATTCACACAAGTCTCCAAGTCACACAAGTCTCCCAGTCACACAAGTCTCCAAGTTACACAAGTCACACGAGTCTCCCAGTCACACAAGTCTTCAAGTCACACAAGTCTCCCAGTCACACAAGTCTCCAAGTCACACAAGTCTCCCAGTCACACGAGTCTCCAAGTCACACAAGTCACACAAGTCTCCAAGTCACACAAGTCACACAAGTCTCCAAGTCACACAAGTCTCCCAGTCACACAAGTGACTTGGAGACTTGTGTGACTGGGAGACTCGTGTGACTGGGAGACGTGGTAAATACACAGGTCACAACATGTTTACAGGAACATTTGGAAGTTGTATTTGGAGTATATTTCCTGACTGTAGTGAACTAGGCTATGTCTGCCCCACTTCCAGTGATGAAGCTAAGCTAGGCTAACGGTCCAGGCGTGCTCTAAGCCCAATGCATGCAGAGAGACGAAAAAGGTATGTATCTTCTTGTCCAACTCCAGGGAAGATGTTGGAGTTTTACTTTAAGATGCCTCGGCGGCGCATAGAATAAGTGGGCCCAATGTCTATCACTGTCTGTCTGTCTCTGTTTTTTTCTCTCCGTCGGTCAACAAGTTTTTAGCTAATTAACATTTTCAACATGCTTTCACTGAAAGAGCCTGTTTTTTAGAGCGAGTGCCTTGTTTGAAAGTTTACCTCCATCCAGTTCCATGAAAATCTTTTGGATTACCTCAAAGGTGTAGCGGAGCTGCAAAGGGTAGCTGAGGTTTAAGGCATACATCAGTCCGAACAGCATTGCAACAGCTAATGCGCCATTATCCAGACCTTCCAATATCTTGGTGCCTTCGAGGATAATTCCTATGTTCTCTGGTTCGTCACTTGAAGCATGATCTTTAAGAACATAAATCCCCACAGTGGTGTCTTCAATGGCCTTGTTGATGACGTCTTCATCCATGCCCTGTAGAAAACAGACAAAGGTTAAACAAAGGCAAACACCTTATATTGTTGATTGATTGAAAACCTTTATTTATCCCTGAGGGGAGATTCAGATGTCCATTACAGCATAACAGCAATTTAAAAACAGTAAAAACAGTAAATACATAACATACACTTATTAGTATGTGTTAAAAACAATATGGACAAATACATAGGGATAAAAAGAGCTAAGATAGGGCTAAAATAGAGCTATAAGTGGTGAAAAGAAAAATAAACAAGTCCAATCATGATGTTAAATAATTAAATTAAATTAATTGGTTACAGTCCACAACCCAGCTCCTCCAGTCCACAGAAGTTTGCCCGTCCTTGCCCTGCCTGGTTGTGGAGCCTGATTGCCACCGGCACAAAGGACTGCCCGAAGCGCTTTGTGGTATGTCGGGGGGGGGGGTAAGTCTGTGGCTAAATATGTCTCAGCCCTGACAAACAGACAGTGGCATCAATATAAACATAAAAGTGAAGATACTTTCTGTTACAATTAGTCATGGGTCAGACCTTACTCTGCATGGACTACAAGGCCAAATGAGAAAAGAAATAAGCACAGATTCATAGGTACTATAGGGTACTACATGGCACTACGGGGTACTACATGGCACTACAGGGTACTACATGTCTGCTCCTTTGCAGCACCACAAACATGGGAACTCTCTAACTCTTCCCCCCCCCCCCCTCTCCCCCCCCCCCCCCTCTCCCTCCCCCTTCTCTCTGAGTACCCGTCTCCTGGCGCTGACCAAGGTGATGGATGCCTCGGGGTCTTGGCCAAGCTTGTAGTGACTGCTCTACATGCACCTCCGAGGCATTGGATCAGTTATTCACCGCCGTCTGTCCGTGGTCCTGTCAACTGATTAACAGACTGTTAACAGATTAACAGTCAACGCGGTTTCATTGCTGGGTTAAGTACTTCTATTCTATTCACATAATACGCTTACTTCATATATCTACTCCATTCACATATATGCCTACCACTTGTATCTATTGCTATGTCCGCCTACTACAATCTCATGAGCTGTCTAACGCCTGTCCCGTCTCCCTGTCTTCCTATGACTTGCTGTCCTGGAGTGTTGACCGGAGTGTTGGACGTCCCGTGACGAAGGCCGGGAGATTGCGACCCCCTCTGCGTGCCCCCCTGTCTTCGGAGGTTTCGTAGTGGTGACCGGAGTGCCGGATGTCCCGCGATGATATCGGGGAGTTCGCGACCCTCTCTGTGCCACCCCCCCTTCCCCCTGTCTCCGGCTGTCCCTGAGCAACGACCGGAGTGTTGAATGTCCCGTGACTAAGACGGGGAGGACGTGACCCTCTTGCGCCGCCCCTGTGCTTCAAATAGATCCGCTATCAACTCTATCTTTAATTTTTCAAAATGTACAGTTGCTATTGCATGCACTCATCTGTGTTTCACCACACACATGAGTGCATGCTTACCAACTGTCCGTCTGCAACACTACTATCACCGACATCTAAGAAGGGAGATCCCCCCTTGAACGGCCCTTCTAAGGTTTCTCTCCTCCACATTGCCTGTGGAGCTTTTTTCCCTATTGTTAGGTTTTAGTGAGTTTTTCCTTACCTTCGCGTGGGGTATGTCTGGGAGTGCTTGCATTCTTTCATTTATTTGCATTCATCTAAAAAATGTTTGGACCCTATGGTGTTCTTGTTCTGTTCTTGACTTATTGTTATGTTGTCTTCTTGACTTGTTTAAAGAAGACCTGTACGGCCCATGGGGACATTAACGTGTGTTGTCGGGCCCTATAAATAAATTTGATTTGATTTGATTTGATTCATGTAGGCCTACATACCACATATTCTCACACAAGGCTTTCTGGATCTTCACCCATGTAGATACACAGTCCCTTCAGGATACACTCACGTCCAGCATCCACGTCATCACACTGAAAGGAACATTTCTTGATTAGTGTCTTAATTCAGCCATTGTGCTTTATTTTAAAGTCAACTACTGGTTCAAACTGTTATATGACTACATATTTCTCTGAGAATATAACAGTAGGATTCCTACGATGGCACAAGCCTTGCTGTGAGTAGTGTTGCACGGTATACCAGTATTGAAAAATTAACGCAGCACTAGAGGTTTGAAAGCGGTACTATACCTCATTTTAGAGGAAAGGTTCAAACTGAGACAAAAAGATGCAAATAGTGAAAGGAAAGAGATGAAAAATAAAGCACTCATGGCCTCCTGTACAATTTGATTGCCCTCTTTACCAATCATTTGTGGTAACTAAAAAATTAATTTCCATATCCTTTCCTCCAATAAAAAAATCTTAATTCCCCCAAAACAGCCATAATTCAAAACTTTGTAGGTTTTTCATAACAGTGGGACCAGTTAGCACTTACGTCAGCCATTTGTGCCATTTGCCTTTTGAGCTTTTCCCCTAGCTGTCCTCCCCTCTTTTGGAACAGCTTCGTCAGGTTGTCTGAGTGGAGATCAAGCTGAGACAGGAACTTGGACTGAAGTGGCATGGTGGTGATTCTCTTGAATTCAGCATTGATCTGAAGACAGGTAAAAAGCACAGGAATCGGAATAAAATGGTTAGAGGGTAGTTATATATACAGCCGATCAGGAAGGGGGAGATATAGCACAACGAAATATAAAATCATATTAGCAGTTTGACAATGGACCCAACACTTCCCTTGTAACGTTATCAACAGCAAATCCAAGATGAGATAAGCCATACATACCTCACTGACTTCAAAGAGAGCTGGCCACCTTGCCATGAAAGGCTCCACCATTGGTGCATCACGGACGACTTCAAGTCTTCTATGTGCGAAAGTCTTCTCCATCTTCAGTTTCACAACATCTCTGTTGTTCATCCAAGAGTAGATCTTTCTGCATGGCCTCCAGACTTTCCTCCGTTTCTGCTGATGGGTATGGTGGGCAGAAGTTAACCTCTGCTCTCTTGGCCTTTTTGACACCGAAGGCTGCACGCTTTCCTGTTGGTTTGTTTCTTAAAGAGTTCACCGTCACCTCTGGGCAACCCAGATGTCTCAGCTCTCTGCGGTAGTTACCCAATTTATATTTTAAACTCATCTTCCATGCGCCATATCCAGTGCTGGACCCCTTCTCAGTTAAACATGGATGTGCCTTGATAAGACTCTGGGCTGTTTGTTCCATCCCCGTATCACTGACATAGACTTTATACAGAACAATTTCCTGCACTAAACCATCAAGGATGGCTGACTTCAACTTGGGATCAGGGTTAAGTACAGTGCCATTTTGACTATAAGCTAAATTTGCCTGCTCAAGTTTTATTTCAGCATCATAGGGGAACTTAGGCACGTGGAAAACAGCAGGCCAAGAGGACCGTGAGCTCCTAAACTCAATTGATGGCAGTACATCTGGATCCACAGATTCAGGCACTTGAGAAGAAGTAGGCCAAGAGGACGTTGTAGACCCACTTGATGACAGTATATCTGTATCCATAGATCCATCCGACGAGAGCAGAGAAGTATTTCCAGAGAAAGGATCGAGAGCTTGGGGGTTTAGGACTGGATAGAGAATAATGGGCCTTGACATATCAACAACTTTAAGAGTACCTTTGTCTTCTAGTTCTGAAATGGAGGTAAGGTTAAGGAAATCATTTCCAAACAAGGAGTCCTTAAATTGAAGTCTGAAGCTGCCCTGAAGTCCACACTGTTTCATCACTTCAATAAGAAGGCCATCAACGGATGCAGGGAATCCATGGGAGAGAGTCAATCTCTGAGAGCTGCCATCAGTCAAGATGATCTTAATGATCACAGGAGTCGCCATCTTCAAAGTCTTTTACTCTGTAGAGACACAAAAAAAGTTATTAGACATCAGACATCCATACATTTCAGATTTCAAATTAAGTGGTAAAAGCCTACTTTTCAAGTATTGAGTACAGTAAGTTTGTGAATGGAAACCAGACCTCTCTCCACTAACGTGAGACTACCTTTTCCCCAATAACCCCCATTCCCCCCTGATAGCACACCTTTTATGACAGACAGTGAGTGACAAACAGACAGAGATAGACCGTGACAGAGAGTGAGTGACAGTGACAGAGAGTGAGTGACAGACAGACAGTGACGGTGACAGACAGTGACGGTGACAGACAGACAGACCTTTTATTTCAATATGCCTTTTCAATGTCACCATGCGGGCTGATCCAATCTTGTAGTCAACCAGTGGATAAGTATCCAGGAGTTCACAGAGTGCCACAAAAGTGAATGTTCTTGTGGGTGCTGGGCTGAGTTCGAAGGCTCTATAATGCTCTCTGTACCAACCACAAAGCTCTTGGACAATGTAGAATACACTCTCTTGTAAAATGCAGATTTGATCAATTTCACTAAATTCAGGCAATCCCCCTTCTGCTCTGTGGGCCACTATCATTCCCTTCCCATAGGTTATGCCATTGGTTGTCACACACTGTGCAAGTTGAACCTCAGTCGTGTCAGGGAACTTTTGCCTGATGACTTGTGCTATTTCCTCTTTGAGTAAGTCTACTGGTAGAGTGGATACAGCTGAGACCTCTAGCTTAGCTTGCTCAGACATGGAGAGCTCAGATGGTAAGCGATCATCATCTGATGCTTTGAGGCTAAAGAGAGGGGCACATTCTTGAAACAGCTTGTGTGTCTGATAACCTGTTTAAAAAAGCTATGCTTAGCCTCAAATCGCATTGTCCACTAAGTGGACCAAACAGCCTAAACATCTGGGGGTAGTGCTCCAGATAATGGTGTTTTGGTAGCAGCCTGATGGCAGGGAACAACTCCTGGTATCTCTGCCTGTGCTCTAGGATTTTACTTTCTAAAAAAGCCAGCGAGTCATCACTATGTACAGGGGTAACTACAAGCTCAGTGATGTCCTTCAGATCCATAAGAACAAGCCATGCAGGCTCATCTTCAGGTACAAGTGAACCAACCAAAAAAGGTAAGAACCGGAGCAAACTCCAATTTTCATGAGCGTTTCCTCCCACTGTTTTTCTGCTGGAGAAACTTTGTGACACTACATGAGGTTTATTTGTCCTGTCGGCCCATTTGTAGGGAAACTTCAGAATGGCGCTGTTCAGATCAGCCAATGTGAAAAGCCTTCTGGATATAAGCACTCTTAAGCAATGAGCTAGCTCTGCAGGGATTATACCCTCCAAAAGGTCATGGGCAAGATCAGGTGGATAGCCAAAGATGACGTGAAAATGAGAGACATTATTTGTGAAGACGCATTCCCTGTATCTTGGGCTTGTTTGACATGGGCCTGATGGAGCTCCTTGGTTCTCAGACTGAAAGCACCAGATGCAACGGAATGTTGCTGAATATCACTGCTCTTTCCTGTGCAAAATCTGCAGTAGTATTCCCCTGAAAAACTCTCCAAAAATCCAGCGACACTGTGTGCTCCTAGGTTGTCAGCCACTACACTGAATATTGTACCTTTAACTGACTCACCCAACAGTGGGACATAAACACCCAGCTCCTCCAAAGTTTTCAGATCTTGTAGAAGCGGTTCAAAGATTTTTGCATAACCATAGATTTTAACATCATCGGTTTTGCACAAAACTGACAAGTAGATCGATGTTAACGAGGAATGAGAACCCGGAGGCAAGTTAGCCAACACCCAATAAACACCACAAAGCTTATGCTTCTTTCGCGAGGTGCCAAGGGGGTTACAGGTTTCAAAGTCATCCACATACAAATTTAGGATGATAGTTGGCTTTTCTACAGCAAGGAAACTATTACCCTTAAATAGGGAACCATCTCTTGAGGACTTGTACTGATATGTGCCTTCCTGTCTTTGATGGCACTTAACAACGTTATCAATGATATCCCTTCGACCCAACAGTTGCTGCAGGGACTTCAATAATGGGACATATTGGAAACTGCGCTTGTTTTTACGATCTAGAATGTATTCCACTGGCTCTACAACACTGAAGTTCTCCTTGTAATACTGCTTACGCAGATGTGCTGTACTTAGGGGGCCACCTTTTTGTATGGACCTTTGCACAGGATTACCAGAATAAATTGCATTCTCTAATTGTACATTCATCAACAGTGAGGTAATGGAACAGGTGCAGAAGAAATCAAATGATGGAGTTCCCCTAAAAACACATCAAGAGCAGTGCTTGGTACATGGACCAAATGCTCCAACTTCAGCAAAGCAGCTGCAAATCCTTGCTCTATGACCTCCTGCAAGTCCTCAGTATGAGAATGACTACTTGAAGGAATGGCAGTATCTGACTGCTCTACACACTCCTGACTATTTGTCTACAATTCATTCAGAGATGCTATCGTAGTTACAATCACTCCAGGTTTAAAATCAACCAATGTGTGATGGCAGTGTTTTCTGTTTTTGTGTGACTTAAATGTGCCAGAAATGTTTGTTTTAAAGTCACAGCCTAAAAACATACAATCAACCGTCTCACTTCTTTTGAGATGTGCATTTATATGACAAAAATAATCCTTCTCTGATGCTAAATCCCTGCAAGCACAAAGGCTGCAACTGAATATTGCCTTCTCTTTCCGAGTGACCCCAGTGGAATGGGTTTTATTGTGGTGGACAATAAGGGCATTCCACGTCTTAAATGTACATGGGCAGTGCAGGTACGTACATGGAAAGGGATAACTAGTTCCAAATCGTGGATGCCTTAACCTGTAGTGATGCAAAAGCTTGAACCTACTTGATACAGTTTCTGTGCACCCCTTACATCTCCACATTCCCAGCACCTAACCCTGTAACATAAATCAAGACCATCATTAGTTACATTATTAAAGCTCTGATCACTAGGCCTAATTATAATAAAAAGGTCTACTGCACTAACAATTCAAAACATTATGGAAATGTACTAGTGCTATCAATTCATAAATAATGGATATATCTTTAAATACAAGGACAAACACTAACCAGCTAAATGTGTTTTAATGTGTTATGATGCTGTTAAAGAATGCCTTAATAGTGATGCAAAAGCTTGGGACTTACTTGATAATTTCTGTTACGTTCCCAGCACCTGTAACATAAATCAAGACCATCATTAGTTACATTATTAAAGCTCTGATCTCTAGGCCTAATTATAATAAAAAGGTCTACTGCACTAACAATTCAAAACATTATGGAAATGTACTAGTGCTATCAATTCATAAATAATGGATATATCTTTAAATACAAGGACAAACACTAACCAGCTAAATGTGTTTTAATGTGTTATGATGCTGTTAAAGAATGCCTTAATAGTGATGCAAAAGCTTGGGACCTACTTGATAATTTCTGTTACATTCCCAGCACCTGTAACATAAATCAAGACCATCATTAGTTACATTATTAAAGCTCTGATCTCTAGGCCTAATTATAATAAAAATGTCTACTGCACTAACTATTCAAAACATTATGGAAATGTACTGGTGCTATCAATTCATAAATAATGGATATATCTTTAAATACAAGGACAAACACTAACCAGCTAAATGTGTTTTAATGTGTTATGATGCTGTTAAAGAATGCCTTAATTGTGATGCAAAAGCTTGGGACTTACTTGATCATTTCTGTTACATTCCCAGCACCTGTAACATAAATCAAGACCATCATTAGTTACATTATTAAAGCTCTGATCTCTAGGCCTAATTATAATAAAAATGTATACTGCACTAACAATTCAAAACATTATGGAAATGTACTAGTGCTATCAATTCATAAATAATGGATATATCTTTAAATACAAGGACAAACACTAACCAGCTAAATGTGTTTTAATGTGTTATGATGCTGTTAAAGAATGCCTTAATAGTGATGCAAAAGCGTGGGACCTACTTGATAATTTCTGTTACATTCCCAGCACCTGTAACATAAATCAAGACCACCATTAGTTACATTATTAAAGCTCTGATCTCTAGGCCTAATTATAATAAAAAGGTCTACTGCACTAACAATTCAAAACATTATGGAAATGTACTAGTGCTATCAATTCATAAATAATGGATATATCTTTAAATACAAGGACAAACACTAACCAGCTAAATGTGTTTTAATGTGTTATGATGCTGTTAAAGAATGCCTTAATAGTGATGCAAAAGCTTGGGACCTACTTGATCACTTCTGTTACATTCCCAGCACCTGTAACATAAATCAAGACCATCATTAGTTACATTATTAAAGCTCTGATCTCTAGGCCTAATTATAATAAAAAGGTCTACTGCACTAACAATTCAAAACATTATGGAGATGTACTAGTGCCATCAATTCATAAATAATGGATATAACTTTAAATACAAGGAGACAATTTGACCGTAGACACCATGAACCTAAAACAAACAATAATTTAACGTTAGGACCCCAGGCAGTTACACATTCACAAAATTATTGCGGGAAGAAATGCGCCTCCCATTCTATTTTTCGCACATGTGTGACCGGGCCCTAATTAACCATAGCTAACGTTAGCTAGCTTAGAGCACTAACTAACGTTAGCTAGCTTGTCTATAGCTAACGTTAGCTAGCTACTCAGCTATAATAATACCTTAGAGGTAGCTAACGTTAGCTAGCTTGTCTATAGCTAACGCGAGCTGCACATTTTATGCTGTGTAGCTAGCCAGTGGCTAACCCAACGCTTGTCTGATAGACAGACTAATAGAGGAAATGTCGCCCAGTGCCCACTTGAACACCAACATAAATCAATTTGATGAATTTACTTTCAATTCGGGAGTTCTTTCTCAAAAGACGAATTTTCAGTTCTTCTCTCAGAGTCCATCAGACTTTCTGGCGGTCGAATACTATTTCCAGTATACTATTTCCAGTTGGTGACTCTACTCAATTTAACTGAGTTGTCAGTTTTCAATCAACGCGAGAGAAACCAGTAAATTCAACATTCTCCATAAACAACGGAAGTTTTACTTGATTAAAACATGATCACAAAAGGATTATAAATTAATTAGTTGAATGCACTAACTGTATTCGTGTAAATTCAAAGACCTGCTCTTTCCTGTTTTTTCAGTGCAGGACTTATATGACAGGCGGTGCAAATCCAGAGCCTGCAGAATTATGAAAGACCCTCACCACCCCAACAACAGCCTGTTTAAGCTGCTGCGGTCAGGCAAGCGCCTACGGTCACACGCTGCAAGAACAGAGAGACTCCGACTCAGCTTCTTCCCCCAGGCCATCAGAACACACTCAACACTGAACTCTCAACTCACAAATACACATGAGCACACACAGACACACACACACACACCACTCATGCGGCAACCGCAAACAAAATAAAAAATTTAAACAAACTGTCACTTTAAAAAATTTAATCTTTAGAAACACTTTCAAAAAAAAGTTTAAAAGAAGGAGGTACTGTATAGTTTAGATACAGTAAGAGTTAACGTTCTAAATTGTATATTGCATAGTGTATATAAGAACCAAGTTCTCAGGAACCTAGCATGTCTTTTTTTACCATGCATATCTTGTGTCTTATCTATTTAATTTTTTCAATGCCTATTTTATTCTATTTTATTATTGTATTTTGCACAATCAATGCGGGCAAGACCACCCGCATTTCACTGTATGCCCTGGTATGTATGTGACAAATAAGAAATAAACCTCTTGATTCTTGATTCTTGAAAATGGACAGACCACTCCTGCATACAGTTAGCATAGTGATGAATGGACAGACCACTCCTGATTGATTGATTGATTGATTGATTGATTGATTGAAAATTGTATTAACAGATTGCAGAATGGGTACAATACAGTTCAGCTCAATACACACAATTGTTAAGGGGATGCAGACCAGAGAAAGACTTTCGTCTTGTTTACATCAGGGTCCCCCATTTTCAATTCATCAGGACATATATGACATACTGTCACGATCGGGTGTGCGTCCTCGTGGCCGTGGGCATCAGTACCTCGTGGACTGGGAGGGCTACGGCCCGGAGGAGCGCAGCTGGGTCTCCCGGGGTATGATCCTGGACCCGGAACTCGTCCGGGACTTCCATCGACGCCACCCGGACAAGCCTGGGGGGCCGCCAGGAAGCGCCCGTCGAGGGGGGGGGTCCTGTCACGATCGGGGCCCGAGCCTGCCTGATGAGGAGCAATCAGCGCAGCTGCAAGGGATTACCTCATCAAGCAGGCTCTATATCATCTGGCAGAGCCTGTCATCCGGCGTCGCAGTGTTAAACTGCAAACCCAGGTACGACGTCTCGACCTGAAGCCCTGCTGACCCGCTCTTTGATTATACCCTGTCCTAACCTCCCTCTCTTCTGCCCAAGGACCTCCGCTCCAGCGTCACCCAGGACCTCCGTTCCAGTATTGCCCGTCTGGACCCCTGGTGCTGACCATGAGGTTCCTGTTCTCCACCCCGACACAGCCGGTGTCTACCATCCTCTCATACTGCACGAGGAGTGCACCTGCTCAAGAACCATCTCGTACTGCACAAGGAGTACACCTGTGCTACCCCCCCAAGAACATTCATCCCCGTCTGTTATACATTCCTACATGTGATCAGACCGCGTGTATCCTTTCCGCAACGGAATTCGGTTTCCGGGTTCCTCTGATTGGCCGCGACCCCCACGTGACCCGCCCCCCTATCCACCGCTCTGCTCTGCCGCTGCCGCGCGCGGCAGAGTGAGCGGCCGCGGACTCGCTCGCTTCCTCAATTTATACGCATGGAAGTATTGACTGAATGAATGATGAATGAATGAATGAATGAATGAATCAATGAATGAATGAATGAATGAATCAATGAATGAATGAATGAATGAAAATTTTATTTAACAGATTGCAGAATGGGTACAATACAGTACGGCTCAATACACACAATTGTTAAAGGGATGCAGACTTGAGAAAGACGTTTGTCTTGTTTACATCAGGGTCCCCCATTTTCAATTCATATAGAACGACTACGCCGTAACAAATCATTAAAAAAATATACCGTTAACTGGAATATGTTGTGCCTTTACACATATGTTGGATTATGTAATTGGTTTGTCATGACAAACAAATAAAAAAATCGCGATTTACCCGCTGGCTACAACAACACACAGTGACTGCATGTAGTCACTGTGTGTTGATGTTGTAGCCACCTCCTCAGAGGCAGGAATACTAAGCTCCCCCAGCTCCAGGAGAGAGGGGAGAGGCTGAAAACCCGCAGTTCTTTCCTCGACTGATGGGAGCCGAATCCCCGGATCCGATTTGTCTGATGAATACCCCCAAAACATGGAGGTCCCGAATGCATGGAAGTATTGGTTGCGCCGTAACAAATCATTAAAAAAGATACCGTTAACTGGAATATGTTGTGCCTTTACACATATGTTGGATTATGTAATTGGTTTGTCATGACAAACAAATAAAATATCGCATCGCCGGCTGTCTCTGGCTTGCTCCAGCTGACACCAGAGCTCAGCCCGCGGCGAGAATGTGCTGCCGCGAGCGGCATCGCTGAGCTCTGGCTCTGACTACATGCAGTCACTGAGTGTTGTTGTAGCCAGCGGGTAAATCGCGATCTTTTTATTTGTTTGTCATGACAAACCAATTACATAATCCAACATATGTGTAAAGGCACAACATATTCCAGTTAACGGTATATATTTTTTAATGATTTGTTACGGCATAGTCGTTCTATATGAATTGGAAATGGGGGACCCTGATGTAAACAAGACAAACGTCTTTCTCAGGTCTGCATCCCCTTAACAATTGTGTGTATTGAGCCGTACTGTATTGTACCCATTCTGCAATCTGTTAAATAAAGTTTTCATTCATTCATTCATTCATTCAGTCAATACTTCCATGCGTATAAATTGAGGAAGCGAGCGAGTCCGCGGCCGCTCGCTCAGCCGCGCGCGGCAGCGGCAGAGCGGTGGATAGGGGGGCGGGTCACGTGGGGGTTGCGGCCAATCAGAGGAGCCCGGAAACCGAATTCCGTTGCGGAAAGGATACACGCGATCAGACCCGGCGCCATGGGCGGGCATTAGGGGGCCGGGCCTGCCCACTGAGTCAGCTGTGCCCACCCTGGTAACGTTTATTTTTTTTATTTTTTTTTGGTCAATCAAAGTCGACTATCCAAATCCTTAGTCGGAGACAGCCCTAGTGGGCACTGATGTCAACAACAACATTACTGAAGCTAGCACGGCACTCTGTGAGAATTCGTTTTCTACCCTCAAGAACGTCTTTACAGAACATCGCCTTAGTATACTTCATCGACGCAAGGCCAATTTAATTCAGTTGGCATTTGAGAAGGACTTAAAAAAGTTCAGGAATGAGTGGAGGGGCAGTGTTTTAAGAAGATTTCACTCTGTCCCCAAACGCCGCTTGCCGCTCTACTAATGATGGTGAGTAGCCTGTGGAGGAATTTTCTTTGCTTTTTTATGCACCTTATTTTTGTCACTTCAGTTCAGTTTGTCAGTGAATTCAGAAGTGTTGAATAAATGCCGACTTTTCAAAGATATAGAATAGAATAGAATAGAAATGTATTATCCTGAGGGAAATTTTACACTGCAAATCACTCAACATTAAACATTTAGACAGAACAAGTCACAAATAAGAATAACAAAACAAATGGCCTAAGAATAGAATAAAAATAGAATAAAAGATACAGTAAATAAATACAGTAAACATATACTGAAGTCTACAGTAGGTGTAATATTGCACAGTGCTGTTTAAAAAGTAAGAGTCCAGGAAGATGGTACCTGTGCTCAGTGATGCAGTGAGGCACAGTGTTGCATTGTATAGTCTGATGGCTGTCGGAATGAAGGACTTCCTGTGCCGTTCAGTGCTGCATTTAGGTAGTGTGAGCCTAGCACTGAACATGCTCTTCCTGTCCGCCAAGTCTGTGTATAGTGGGTGGGAGGGGTTTTCCCTGATGGCCTGGAGCTTAGCAAGGTTCCTCCTCTCCGCCACCCTCGCTAGAGTCCAGCTCCACCCCAACCACGCTACTGGCCTTCCTGACCATCTTATCCAGCCTGTTTGTGTCCCCTGCTCTCAGTCCACTGCCCCAGCAGGTCTGTTATATATATCAGTTCAGTCTGCTTTTGTATAAGTGAATGGGTCTCATTCCCGAAATTTTTTCAAAGATATATTCTGGAAGACTTATCTTGGAACCACTGAGACATAATCTATGACAAGTACACTCTGAGTCCTGAACGTGCTGGAGATATGTCTTAAGTGGCTGAAACGGTCGCAGAAATTATATGATCTGATATCTGCTTGGAGAATGGCATTCTGTCGTAAACTCCAAAGCGCGTTCCCGTTCAGATCATTTGCATACAAACCACGCCCCCGACAGTCCTTATAAAGCAACTGTTGACGCAGCTGTGTGAAATGGAATGGCGGAAGTGCTTTGAGAGCTGCGTGATTACGAAACCTAGCGTCAGTCAGTGCCAATCAGAGAGCATCTCCGAGAAATGCGGCTAGGTTTCATAATCACGCTTGCGCCCATCAAAACTAGATTAGATTAATGTATTGGCATCATATACAGCTCACACCTGCCGCAGCGCGCGCGCACACACACACGCGCGCGCACACGCGCGCTCACACACACGCGCGCGCGCAGTACTGTATATGAATGAATGAATGACATATAATATATATAGCCTACGGGCCGGCGGGCATAATGAATGAAGCAGTATGGCTTATTATTCCATAAGCCTATATAGGCTACTGTTCATTCGTAGGCGCACACAAGACTTGTTATGGAATATTAATGCAGTCTATTTCCACCGATTAGCTTTAGTTCTTATTTATTTATCCACTGTCATTTCAGTGTTGGTGTATAGGCTATATAGTGTATTTCAATATAAGTTTAATTGATATATTCGAAGGAATGCAGGTTTATAGCTATATCAACCCCCTCCAATGTACAGTAAATGACCAAGTATGGTTGTCAATATTCCAATGTACAGTTTTGCTTGTACAGTGTAAGTCTACCACCCCTCCCACCCAACCTCCTCCAACAGTTTCTACGTCAAATGTACTCTCTTTTCTGGACTCTTTTTGTATCACAAACAGTACTGTATTTGCAAATCTGGTATGTCATAAATGTATAGATGTAGCAGTACTGTCTATCTGTGTTGTGTGTGTCATATATGTTATGATGAATTGAAAATGGGGGACCCTGATGTAAACAAGACGAAATTCTTTCTCTGGTCTGCATCCCCTTATGTAATTGAGCTGTACTGTACCCATTCTGCAATCTGTTAATAAAGTTTTCAATCAATACCAATCAATGGGATACATTGCATGTTGACCTGCATTCTTTCAAATGTATATAATTAATCATTAAAACAGATGTGTAACAAATAAGAAATGCAAATTCCACAGAAGGCATTAAATTATTATTATTTTCAATCATTTCACAATAATTGCATAATTGTGTTTGAATATCTGAGTAATTAAAGTAATTATACATTTGTCCAAAATAGCTGGTTCAGATATGGTTAATCCAGCTGCCCTGTGATCAGATGAATCCATATAATAAATTTTTCCAACATCAAATGCGTAATTTCTTATCGTACAAATATTGTCATATTTATTTTAATTATGATCAAGTAATTAATTCCAAGGAGGCCTGTAGCGTTAACATGAAGGAATCACTATGAGAACACAGTCTGTCAAGTTATAATACATTTTTAAATTAGTCAATAAATCATGAGATTTGATCGTGGGCTGAGAGCATATTTAAGTGTGCTCCTCAGCACTCTTAGATCTGGTCTCAAATAAGATCTCAGGAAAATTTGAGGACTCCCACTCCCAGCCCTAATATGTCTTAAATAGGCCGAAATCTGGCTAAGACGAAATATTTTGTCGTAACTTCATTCGAGAATGAGACCCATTGTTCTTAAGATAGAGAGAAATTAGATTTTTCAATTGCCTCTCTGCTGTTTAGTTCAGCACCGTGGGCAGCGCCAAGCAAGCCACAGCGCCGTTGTCCCAGCTGAAATGTACAAAAGGGAACCTGTGTTGAAAAACCATTGTGTCCCCCCGAGAACATTTTATGCCCCCCCACTAATTTGTTTCTGCAGCCTGGTCTGCATGTGATACTTGTCTGTTTGGGGGGGAAACTATTAAAACACCCTAAACCGCTCCATTCTCTCTACTCCTGTGTTCGCTGTTGGTCTCCACAAGAACCCCATCCTCACAGAACACTGCGACCATGACGACGAACCCAGCGCCACAGGACGCCGGGGAATGGAGCAGGAACATCCAGGCCGCCGTCACCGGACACGCCATTCTGGTAAATAAACACACACAACTACTGAAGGAAGCCATGTCCCAGCTCCGCACCCTCAAGCTCAGCTCCACGGAGCGAGACAAACAATTCGAACAATTCACTGCATATGTGGCATCCCAGCTAGTTGTTCCCCCCGTTGTCTCTCCACCCGTGGTGTCTCCACCTGTTGCATCCCAGTACAGGGAGCCCCACGTACCCGCGCCAGAGCGTTACAAGGGAAACGTTGCCAAGTGTCGTGCCTTTCTCTACCAATGCGACAAATCCAAGATCTCCTACCTGTCTGGTTTGCTCACGGGTCCTGCGTTAGAATGGGCAACCGCCCTCCACTTCAGTAATTCCCCTCTCTGCGATTTGTACTCCAATTACATCGGCGACATGCGAAAGGTTTTCGACCATCCCCCCGGTGGTTCAGATAGAACGGCCGCTTTGTTCACCATCCGCCAAGGACACCACAGCGTGAGCGAGTATGCTATTGAATTCCGTATCCTGGCAGCTGGTTCCCAGTGGACCGCCGAGCCATTACTAGGGGCTTTCCGCCAGGGCCTCAGCGACGTCCTAAAAGACAAATTGGCGTCTAAAGAGAAGCCCACTTCCCTTGACAATTTGATTAACTTGACCAGAGATTTGGACGCGTGTCTTCGGGAGCGCCGCCGTGAAAAAGCCAGCGCCGTCAACAGTGTGCCGCTGCAGAGCCGCAGAGCCGCCGATCCGGAGCACACTGTTAACAATGTGCCGCTGCAGAGCCGCAGAGCCGACGACTCGGAGCCTATGGAACTCGACCACTCTCGCCTCCCTCTCCGCTCTCGCCGTCACAGACTCAGGTCAGGGGCATGTCTGTACTGCGGGCAACTAGGCCACTCCATCGCTTCATGTTCGGTTCGCCCAAACGACGGGGCTCGACAGTGACGCTGGGCGCATGCACAAGCCTTAAATTTGTTCCCAGCTCCGGTCCAAATATGCAATTCAGTGCCACACTCTACCACAACGGTCAATCACTCCCTCTGTCCGCGCTGGTCGACTCGGGCGCAGACGAAAACCTCATTGACGCTGGGGTAGTGTCCCACTACCACATTGCCACTGACGCCTTGCTAATCCCCCGCGATGCTCAAGGCCTAAACGGGAGGTTGCTCTCGCAAATAACCCGCCACACCACGCCTCTCCGCCTTCAACTCTCCGGTAATCATAGCGGGGAGATCCGTTTCCACGTCATTGAATCACCCCATAATCCCATCGTGCTAGGCATGCCACCGGACCCCGGCTCCCAACTACCAGCCAGATCAGATGGTTTGGCTCTCGTCCCGAGACCTGCCACTCAAGTCTTTGTCCCGCAAACTCACCCCCCGTTTTGTTGGTCCTTACAAGATCTTGTCCATCATTAACCCCTCGGTCGTTAAACTCAAGCTCCCCGCCATCATGCGCATTCACCCCTCCTTCCATGTCTCTCAGCTGAAGCCGGTGGTCTCCTGTCCCCTGTCTCCTCCTGGTCCGGAGCCTCCTCCTCCGCTGGTCATCGGTGACCACCCGGCCTACATTGTCCGCCAGCTGCTGGACATGCGTCCTCGTGGCCGTGGGCAAGTTTCAAGTTTTCAAGTTCAAGTTTCTTTAATAGTTGTCATACAGAAGTACAGAATACTTTCATACAAAATGCTTCTTACTGTTACGCTCCAGAGACTGTGCTAGACAAGATAGTATCAAATAACATAGTATAGCATGTAAATTAGAAGTAGAAAATGAGGTCACAGTGTTCAGTATAGACATATGTACAATGTTCGATGCAGAATAGACGTAACTGAGTTACCATATAATATACAATACTATGCAGTGTACTAATGTACAATACTATATAGTGCAAAGCAGAAATGGGATGAGGTACAATTTAGGTACAATTTACAGTAAGGTGTACGAGTTGTAGTGCAATCCTTCATCAATAAATATAAAGTGTGGGGAGTGGGTGCTACAGTGTGTTTGTTTAAAGTGAGTGTGTGCTATAAAGTGTGGGGAGTGGGTGCTACAGTGTGTTTGTTTAAAGTGAGTGTGTGCGTGTGGATGTGTGTGCTATGTGCGTTTGATGGTTGTTGTTGTGTAGTGTTCATTGTTCGTTGAGCAGCCTGATGGCCTGGGGATAGAAGCTTCTTCTGAGTCTTTCTGTGCTCGCCTTGAGACTCCGGTATCGCTTGCCTGACCGCAGCAGTTCAAAGAGGCAGTTGTTCGGGTGAGTGGAGTCTTTAATGATTCTCTTAGCCTTGCCCCTGCACCGCTTGTTGTAAATGTTCTGGAGGGTGGGGAGCCCCCCTCCGATTGTGCGTTCGGCTGAACGTGTCACTCTTTGTAGTCTGCTTCGGTCTTGTGCAGTGCTATTCCCAAACCAGGAGGTGATGTTGCCAGTCAGGATGCTCTCTATTGTACATGAGTAGAAGTTCTTAAGGATCTTCTGACTGACTTGGAACTTCCTTAGGCACCTGAGGAAGTAGAGGCGTTCTTCTTCACAACACTGTCAATGTGTGTGGTCCATGTCAAGTCCTCGGATATGTAGGCTCCGAGGTACTTAAAGCTGTTGACTCTCTCAACCGGTGCCCCGTCGATGCTGAGGGGGCTGTAGTCCTTGACCCCCGACCTCCTGAAGTCCACAATCATCTCCTTTGTTTTGCTGATGTTCAGGGAGAGGCTGTTTTCCTGGCACCATCCCGCCAGGACCTTGACCTCTTCCAGGTAGGCCCTCTCATCGTTGGCAGAGATCAGGCCCACCACCACTGTGTCGTCAGCAAATTTGATGATTGTGTTGCTACTCCGCTGAGCCACACAGTCGTGTGTGTACAGGGAGTAGAGGAGGGGACTCAGAACACAGCCCTGGGGGGCCCCTATGTTGAGGGTGATGGATGAGGAGGTGCAGTTGCCTGCTCTCACCACCTGGGGTCTGCCCGTCAGGAAGTCCAAGACCCACTGGCAGAGGTCATAGTTCAAGCCCAGGTCCCTGAGCTTGGCTATGAGTTTGGAGGGGACTATGGTATTGAATGCCGAGCTGTAGTCGATGAAGAGCATTCTCACATAGTTCCCCTTCCTCTTGTCCAGGTGTGATGCTGCTGTGTGCAGCACATGGGCTATGGCATCCTCCGTGGACCTGTTGGGGCGGTATGCAAATTGCAGGGGGTCCATGTTGATGGGGAGGATCAGTACCTTGTGGACTGGGAGGGCTTTGGCCCGGAGGAGCGCAGCTGGGTCTCCCGGGGTATGATCCTGGACCCGGAACTCGTCCGGGACTTCCATCGACGCCACCCGGACAAGCCTGGAGGGCCGCCAGGAAGCGCCCGTCGAGGGGGGGGTCCTGTCACGATCGGGGCCCGAGCCTGCCTGATGAGGAGCAATCAGCGCAGCTGCAAGGGATTACTTCATCAAGCAGGCTCTATATCATCTGGCAGAGCCTGTCATCTGGCGTCGCAGTGTTAAACTGCAAACCCAGGCACGACGTCTCGACCTGAAGCCCTGCTGACCCGCTCTTTGATTATACCCTGTCCTAACCTCCCTCTCTTCTGCCCAAGGACCTCCGCTCCAGCGTCACCCAGGACCTCCATTCCAGTATTGCCCGTCTGGACCCCTGGTGCTGACCACGAGGTTCCTGTTCTCCACCCCGACACAGCCACTGTCTACCATCCTCTCATACTGCACAAGGAGTGCACCTGCTCAAGAACCATCTCGTACTGCACAAGGAGTACACCTGTGCTACCCCCCCAAGAACATTCATCCTCGTCTGTTATACATTCCTACATGTGATACTTGTCTGTTTGGGGGGAAACTATTAAAACACCCTAAACCGCTCCATTCTCTCTACTCCTGTGTTCACTATTGGGCTCCACAAGAACCCCATCCTCACACATACATGACATAGAGATAGACAGTACTGCTACATCTATACATTCATGACATACCAGATTTGCAAATACAGTACTGTTTGTGATACAAAAAGAGTCCAGAAAAGAGAGTATATACATTTGACAAACTGTACATTGGGGGAGGTTGGGTAGGTGGGGTGGGATTGGGTGGGGGCGGGGATGGGTAGGGTAGGAGGGGTGGGTGCGGAACACTGTACAACTGTACAAGCAAAACTGTACATTGGAATATTGACAAAACCATACTTGGTAATTTACTGTACATTAGAGGGGGTTGGGTTAGGACATTTACATGGGCCAGTTTCGAATTGCAGTGTCCCGTAGGTGTTCTTTGAGAGTGGTTTTGAAAGTGGGTAGTGATTCACATTCCTTTACAGCTTTGGGTAGGGCGTTCCACATTGATGTGGCATAATTGCGAAACGTGTTTAGTCCCTTGTTTGAGCCGAATCTGGGTTTAACATGATTTGTGGAGCTCCCTCTGGTGTTGTGATCGTGGTATTCACTGACCGTTGGGAAGTATTTTGACATGTACATGGGTACCTTGGTCATGTAGTGTATCCTGTAGACCATGGTATCTTGGTATTCACTGACCTTTGGGAAGTATTTTGCCATGTACAGGTGGGTGAGGTGGGTTCTAGGAGTAAGGTCAAGCAGTAGTCTGACCAGTTTGTTTTGAGATGTTCGTAATTTTGTTTTTAGCGCCTTTGAGGTGCTTTGGTACCATGAGGTGCAAGCATAGTCGTAGTACCCTTGAATGAGTGCTCCTGCCAGAGTCTTCAGGGTATTCTTGTTAACCAGAAAGGAGATCCGGTACAAGAAACAAGTTCGTTGGTTTACTTTTTTTATTACATTGGATGCCATTTTGTCACAGGAAAGATTATCCTCTAGGATGGAACCCAGGTAGGTAATTTCATCTTTCCTTGTGACAATATTGTCACCCACTGTAACTGAGAAGCCGTCGGTCTTGCTGAGTTTGTTATTTGAACCGAAGAGAATGGACTCTGTTTTTCCCATGTGTAATGATAGTTTGTTATCAGCGAGCCATATGCAGATTTTGCCTAGTTCCGAGTTGAGGGTGTTTTCAACCTGTAACTTGTTCTTGTCAGAGACCAGCAGGGCTGAGTCATCTGCGAACAAGAACAAGTTGCAGTCATAAGCTGACGACATGTCATATGCATAAATTAGGAACAGTAGCGGTCCTAGTATGCTTCCTTGTGGAACACCACAGCTCACTGTGAGGGGCGGGGTACGGTACCGTTTACCTCCACCATCTATCAAAACCAATTGCTTTTAGCTTGTCAATCAGAATGGAGTGATTGACAGTGTCGAAGGCTTTTTGTAGGTCCAGCATGACCATGCCGCAGTATTTACCCGCGTCCACCTCTTGTTTGATGTGGTCGTTCAAATAGAGAAGGCATGTGTCAGTGGAGTGGGATGTTCTGAAGCCAGATTGGAATTCGTAGATTCGATTTTTTTCCGCTAGGTACTTTTCAACCTGTTCGTAGACTATTTTTTCCATGACTTTCGAGATGGAGGTAATAATAGAAACAGGGCGGTAGTTGCCTGGGTCTAATTTACTGCCCTTTTTGTGCAGAGGGGTCACTCTCGCAATTTTGAAGTCCTTGGGGACGTGTCCCTGTTGGAGAGGTTTATTATGTGTATGATGACTGTGGTGATGGCGGCTGCTGAGTCTCTGAGGAATTTGGAGGGGATGTCATGGCCAGTGGCCTTGTTAGGTTGGAGGGCGCTCAGTTTTTTGAGTACCTCATCTGTTGTTACCATTTCCAGTTTGAAGTCGTCTTTGCGGACCCCTAGGTTTTTGTAGTAAGCTACTATGTGGTCTACCCCATAATGCCCAGAGGGGGAGGGTAGTTAGCGCATACAGTTAGCACAGTGATGAATGGACAGACCACTCCTGCATACAGTTAGTATAGTGGTGAATGGGCAGTTAGTATAGTGGTGAATGGACAGTTAGTATAGTGGTGAATGGCCAGTTATTATAGTGGTGAATGGCCAGTTAGTATAGTGGTGAATGGACAGTTAGTATAGTGGTGAATGGACAATTAGTATAGTATAGTGGTGAATGGCCAGTTAGTATAGTATAGTGGTGAATGGACAGTTAGTATAGTATAGTGGTGAATGGCCAGTTAGCATAGTGGTGAGTGGACAGTTAGTATAGTATAGGGGTGAATGGCCAGTTAGTATAGTATAGTGGTGAATGGACAGTATAGTGGTGAATGGACAGACCACTCCATCTCTCCCCTTTGTTGTGTTATTTAGCTAATGTTTCATATATTTTCAAGGTACATTTAGTTTGATGTGTATGTTAATTCAATCATTAATTTGCATGCAAGGTACATTAATGTTATGCTACATTTACAGTAGCTATAACAGACTAGAGCTTCTGACGCATATGACTGAGGTACTAATGTAAAATATAGCCATTGATGTCCAAACACACACTCTGTTCTTCCTCCTTGTGTTATACACAAGTACCTCCCACACCACCCCCACTTTCTTTAACCCTTAATATCAGCAGCTCACCCATTGTAACTGCCTTCACTAATGATTTGGATACTCCTGGTTCAAGTGGCCTGGACTACTGTGTGAAGTGTGCTGCAGCACAGGGCCTCACGCTCCTACAGGACCTTTTCCCCCCATTGAATTAATTAAATATTTGTCACATACAATGACACTGTGCCCCTCTCACACACACAGACATGCCTACATTATATAACAAATACTGAGACCATCTATTGCCATTAATTATCCAACACACCCGCACAACATACAGAGATAATCCATAATTGCAGGAGCTTCTATCCCCAGGCCATCAGGATGCTCAATGAACAATAACAAACCATCAACACACCCACAGCACATACACACTCACTTTAAATAAACAACACACTGTAGCACCCACTTTAGACACTAACACACTTTACACTTTATATTTATATTATTGGTAAGGAAATTGCACATAATTTTCATTCCTTATTGCACCTCACCACCACAAAGTGGCACCACAAGCTAAGCTATACCTCACCATTTTGTACATATAGGTATACTGAACAATTTTGTTGTTTACACTTGTTTACATACTTGACTTCTTGACTTTCTATTTTATACTTATATTTTACTTATTACTATCTTGTTATTATCTAGCACACTTTCAGGAGCAAAACAGAAATAAGAATTTCATGCAAAGCATTCTGTATTTCTGTATGACAACTAATAAAGAAACTTGAGAAACTTTCTATTTTATTTTTTCTTATTCTTTTTTTAAACAAACATATAAACAAACATGACAACACACGATAAGATATACAAGCATTAATTAACAGTGCACATCCATTGAAATCACCAATTAGTTAAATGTCTTATACAGGATATACCCCTAATACCTGCTATCTATTACCCTACACACATATTGTAACGCTTGGTGTACTAATTTGAAGTAGAGAACACAGTTTAGCAGACAAGGGAGAATAAACGAGGTAGAGACGAGGGGTGAAGCTTAAAGAAGGGATATTTACTACAATCAAAACTACAAAACAAAGGAGGCACAGCCGGGCTGGCTCTGTAACAAACACGGACTGATAACAAAACAAACAGAAGAACGATCTCACTGACTGAACAAACTCACATGATAGGACAAAGGCACGGCACGGGGAACACACAGGATACTGGAGGAATGTCGCCACAAGGAAGGGAGGACAGACAAGACACCTAAATACCCACACTAATTGATAATCAACAACACCTGGGCCCTATTCCCCGTACCTGGTTCAACTAAGTCGATCAAGATGTCATTATCCAGATTCAGTTAACCCGATGTTTGAAGCCGGGATTTTCCTGTTCCTCGAAGGTGGATTCAGTCTCGTTAACTCAAGCCAGACTTGAGACCCAGGATAAGTGCGCGCGGCCGCTCCAGTTGAAAAGCCAGCACGTATCAATAGCAGAGATCCTGATTCTCTAGCGGCATTGATTGATTAATTGATTTTAAACTTTATTAACATATTGCAGTACGGCTCAATCGCCTCGCCGACAAGTTAAATGCGTTATCTATAGGCTAATTTTAAGTCCCTCATTACCTCAATCAATCAGATTATATTTCTTTAAACTTGCCTGCTGGATTGAATAATCAAATGAGATCTTGCTAGCGAAAATAATTAGTTAAACTATTATACAGAATAACGATACGGCTCTCTTCCCATTGATTGATGTATGGTCGATCTTTTACTTATCTCCACTGTGGTGTTACGGGTTCTTCTTTTGACTTTCACGCAGACGACCGGGGTTCGAAACCTAGTCTTTCCCTTCTTTTTGCGATGTAGGAATAATTCAATTTGGTGCACGTTGAGAGCTATATAAAGAATGACATCCTCAATGCATGTAGATTTATAATATTTTAACTTAAAACTAGGCTACTTTGGCGTATAATCATTAATATTATATTCCAAAAAATTATATTGGAAACACGGGGTTTCGAACACCGGTCGCTGGGTTGCCAGGATTGAGCACTACCGCTGCGCCACTGTGCCAGATGGGATAAATTCATTGTTTATACATTAATGAACGAGAGACCCGTGTTTAGAATATTCTTTATTTTGAATGAAGTTTTATCTCTTTATCCTCATTCATTAATGTGACGTCAACGGCTCATTCAATTTCTCAAATCCGTCAAACAGCGCATCTCATCAGACATCTTAATCCCAGTTACAATTAAAATAACCACATAATGTGTACATCGCACCGAGCGAGCGCCACGGTATATATAACGTGCATTATTTAGGACAAAGTGAATTTAGTATCAGCATTTTGGGTCTATTTTACATTTCAAAAGCCCCCTCTGGAAGAATGGAGCACAAAACGTAATTCAGAATGGTATAATGCAGATCGTAGACTGTGGGAATAATTTCAGGAAACGGGCTGTCACTTCTTTGCGGGGGCGTGGCGATGGTTCATCCGGCTAACTTGAACTTAAACCCTGCTTTCGACCAGGCTCAAACTTTTGGATCTGTTGTCATGGTGATTTGGACAATCCAGATTCGGGGAACCGGAAAGTCCGGCTTAAGTCAGACTTCACCGAAAGTTATCCGGCTAACTCAGTTATCCAGGTACGGGGAACGGGGCCCTGGCCAACACAGAATCACAACATACACAATGACAGTAAAGCAATGACAAACTAAACAACAACTAGACACTAAGGCAATGACACACAACAACACAACAGGGGAGTAACATTACACATAGACAGTGGTGGCCAAAGATAATAAACAATTAGACACTATGTCTATTACTTGGAACCACAGTAGAATAGCCACCTGTACCCATAGGCTAGTCTGGCCACTAGAGGGTAGGAGACCAATGTCAGGAGGAGAGCAATATCCAATGTTATTCTCCTGCCGGTCAGCAGGACCGGCCCTTGGGTCGTAACACATTATGCTCTAGCTCGTACCCCCCCCTCTCTGACCCCCCATTGGATAATCCATCCATTATCCCTCGCTCCTAACCAGACACTACCATTATATGCTAGCTTTTATTCTCTCCACCACTTCTAACCACATTGTCATTTTGGATTCGTTGAGACCCAAAATTCTTGCTGTAGATATTTCTTGATAAATCACATCGAGATATGTAATAATCCAGACCTTCCGGCAAATTTTTTCCGGTTGAAACCATCGTGATGCTATCAGCTTTTTAGCCACTGTGATACCCGATAAAACCAATCTCTTTAGCTGTGTGTGTACTGCACACTCAAAAACATCATTCAGCAGTAATACAGAGGGGTGTACAGGTATATTCAGAGTTAAGAGATTTGATAATTGCTGGGTCACTTCTGTTCAGTCTTATAGGAGTCAAGTATGTCCTGTGAATATAGTTAAGATTGATTTGTTGATGGTCCGGGTTCCTTGATGTAAATCGAACATTTGCCCAGGCTTCTTGCCAATCAAAATCTTTTTCCAGGTCTGGTATATCCCTCCTCCAGACTGAGTCTAGGTGGAGGGTTTCATACGAGGACGTTAGTAATTGATGATAAAAATCTGAAACAAAACCTCTTGATGTCTCTCTTTCATAGAAGAATTTGTGGTATCTGTGGTGTACAATTGGTATCTTTAATGGAACACCGTGAGCCTTCAAACATAACAATAACTGTGCGTAAAAATAATATGTGGAATCGGTGAGATACATTTTTTTGCGCATTTCTTCATAGCTACAAAAACCCTGTTTGTTGAAAACATCTCCTAATGAGTGTATGCCTTGCTTTTCCTATATAGGGAATCTTATAGGTCGTTTTCCAATCAAGAGTGCATTGTTATTGAATAAGGGAGTATGATTATGCCATTTATGTGGGTTAGAATATTTTTTTTGTGTTTCACGCCATATCCGGATCGCATGAGTAATTATGGGGCCAAATTTCCGTTCGCATTGCTTAATTGATAATTTGGTGTATGCTATGTCCTTCAGTCTATGTGGAGCTACTATATTTTCTTCTAAATTTCTCCAGGACACTAATGCTTGGGGATCAAACCATGTTGTCAGTGGTCTTAAAGTGTACGCCTTAAAATAGTGGAAAAATCTGGAAATGCCATAACACCGTCTGCTTTGTTTCTCTGTGCGGTGGATCTTTTTATACGTGGTGGTTTGTTATTCCAAATAAATTTGTATGTGGAGGAGTGTAATTTTTTCCAGTAACCCTCTGGAGGGGGTAACGGTAGCATTGAGCTAAAGAAGTTGATTCTAGGTAGGACGTCCATCTTAATTATTGATACCCGTGCCTGTACTGAGTTGCGTCTCTACAATTCGTAGCCGCATTTCTGCAGACCCCTCTCTGATTGGTTGAGGCCATTTCTGCAGACCCCTCTCTGATTGGCCGAGCGCGCGCATGCGCCGCGACAAGCTCCTCTAGCCAGGAGTCGAAACTCCGTTAAGCTCCAGAGAGAGAGGCTGAAAACCCACAGTTGTTGCCCGACGGATGGGAGCCGAATCCCGGATCCGAGTTTTCTGATGAATAGCCCCAAAACATGGAGGTCGCGAACGCAATTTATACGCATGGAAGTATTGATTACGCCATAACGAATCATTAAAAAAATATACCGTTAACTGGAATATGTTGTGTGTGCCTTTACACATATGTTGGATAGGATTATTTATGTAATTGGTTTGTCATTAAAAACCAATAATAATCCCTCGCCGGCTTCGCTGACCAGAGCTCTCTCAGATTCAGATTCAAAGTTTTAATTGCAGCCTGGAACATACATGTTTCGGAACCAATGTGTAACTACTAGACAGTTACAATATAACATTTATATTAATTAACCCAGTTAATGCCTTAAGAGAAAGAGTCTGGTGGTCAATTGCTACGGAAATGCATGCGTGCGCTCGGCCAATCAGAGAGGGGTCTGCAGAAATGGCCTCAACCAATCAGAGAGGGGTCTGCAGAAATGCGGCTACGAATTGTAGAGACGCTACTGAGTTTTTAAGTTTTGACCACCTGTCAAGGTCGTCTTTGATTTTGTTTTGGATTTTTATGTAATTGTGCTTCACCGTTTGGCTTATGGTAGGGAATATTTCAACTCCCAAACATCTAAAGTGTTTTACCATAGGTATCTCTTCTGGGAGGGTTATATTTCTTTTTGCAGGGGCGTTAAGTGGAAGGAAAGCCGACTTCGGCCAATTTATCTTAAATCCCGATAAATCTCCAAAGTCCTCAATCAACTTGAGCAGATGAGACAATGTGGTGTTGCGGTTTTGCATGAACAGTATTACGTCGTCCTTGAGGAACTTGAACTTGAAAAGGAGGGGGGGGGGGGGGGGGGGGGGGCGCGGGGAGCTCAGCTGTTTTCTCCAGGGCAGGGGTGGGCAGTTAAAATGGACCAAGGATAGCAGCAGGGATAACAAGTTACATGTTACTACAACCATGTGCTTGTGGCTGTGTGTACATGTCAGTGCCTTGCACATCAAGTTCACGCATGCCCCCTCCCCCACCTTTATTCTTACAATAGGGAGGTGTAGTGTCACTGGTTGTTCCACCCGTATAGGGACATTGGGAAAATGGATTATCGGCTATTGTAACAATTCTGCCGCATGGAAATTGAAAAGCTTTCCATGTTTGCACAGAACGAGTTCCCTTCTATCAATAACATTATTGTTTAAGCATTTTTGGTTGAAATAAAATTGAGTAATTTGCAGACTATTTTTTTTATGATTAATTGCGAATATTTTCATGTTGAGCTATAGATTGTGGATGAATAAGCACAGAAAGGTACACCATGCCAATGTTAACGCTTTATTTGTTTTAAACAAGACGATTTAGAAATGGTCAATGGGGAAATACATTGCGTTGGACAGAGGGTGGAACACGAAAAACGGCAATGATGTAACCACTACACCTCCCTATTGTGACAGCAGTGGCGTTGCGCAATATGTCGGGGCTCCCCCGCAGGTCGGACCATGGGGCCCCGCCCACTCCCCTAAATCAATAATAAAGTGAGATGGGATAGACATCGCGGCCACTTAAAGCTTTTTTTTTATGTTTATTTTTTCAGGCATCATTCAAATCAAAATCAAATCAAATTTATTTATAGGGCCCGACAACACACGTTAATGTCCCCATGGGCCGTACAGGTCTTCTTTAAACAAGTCAAAAAGAAAACATAACAATAAGTCAAGAACAGAACAAGAACACCATAAGGTCCAAACATTTTTAGATGAATGCAAATAAATGAAAGAATGCAAGCACTCCCAGACATACCCCACGCGAAGGTAAAGAAAAACTCACTAAAACCTAACAATAGGGAAAAAAGCTCCACAGGCAGTGTGGAGGAGAGAAACCTTAGAAGGGCCATTCAAGGGGGGATCTCCCTTCTTAGATGTTGGTGATAGTAGTGTTGCAGAGGGACAGTTGGTAAGCATGCACTCATGTCTGTGGTGAAACACAGATGAGTGCATGCAATAGCAACTGTACATTTTGAAAGATTAAAGATAGAGCTAATAGCGATAGCAACTGAACATTTTGAAGGATTAAAGATAGAGTTGATAGCGGATCTATTTGAGGCACAGGGGCGGCGCAAAGAGGGTCACGTCCTCCCTGTCTTAGTCACGGGACATTCAACACTCCGGTCGTTGCTCAGTGACAGCTGCAGTCAGGGAGATAGGGGGTGGCGCAGAGAGGGTCGCGAACTCCCCGACATCATCGCGGGACATCCGGCACTCATTCATTCACTCATTCTGTTCATTGACAAAAACAAGTGGCTTTGTATTTGTTGTAACATGAAGGTATAGAACGTTATAGCCATATCATAATTTGAGTTCACACAACGGAACAGTTCACATAACATAATTCTGTATAAAAGAAAAGTAGAGCCTACAAAAAAAAATTAAAAACACATCCTATAGGCTACATAGTAGAGGATGCAGTCAGGACTCGGAGCTCAAGTTTCAAGTTTCTTTAATAGTTGTCATACAGAAGTACAGAATACTTTCAGACAAAATGCTTCTTACTGTTACGCTCCAGAGACTGTGCTAGACAAGATAGTATCAAATAACATAGTATAGCATGTAATTTAGAAGTAGAAAATGAGGTCACAGTGTTCAGTATAGACATATGTACAATGTTCGATGCAGAATAGACGTAACTGAGTTACCATATAATATACAATACTATGCAGTGTACTAATGTACAGTACTATATAGTGCAAAGCAGAAATGGGATGAGGTACAATTTAGGTACAATTTACAGTAAGGTGTACGAGTTGTAGTGCAATCCTTCATCAATAAATATAAAGTGTGGGGAGTGGGTGCTACAGTGTGTTTGTTTAAAGTGGGTGTGTGCTATAAAGTGTGTGGAGTGGGTGCTACAGTGTGTTTGTTTAAAGTGAGTGTGTGCGTGTGGATGTGTGTGCTATGTGCGTTTGATGGTTGTTGTTGTGTAGTGTTCATTGTTCGTTTAGCAGCCTGATGGCCTGGGGATAGAAGCTTCTTCTGAGTCTTTCTGTGCTCGCCTTGAGACTGCGGTATCGCTTGCCTGACCGCAGCAGTTCAAAGAGGCAGTTGTTCGGGTGACTGGAGTCTTTAATGATTCTCTTAGCCTTGCCCCTGCAACGCTTGTTGTAAATGTTCTCGAGGTTGGGGAGCCCCCCTCCAATTGTGCGTTCGGCTGAACGTGTCACTCTTTGTAGTCTGCTTCGGTCTTGTGCAGTGCTATTCCCAAACCAGGAGGTGATGTTGCCAGTCAGGATGCTCTCTATTGTACATGAGTAGAAGTTCTTAAGGATCTTCTGACTGACTTGGAACTTCCTTAGGCGCCTGAGGAAGTAGAGGCGTTGTCGTGCCTTCTTCACAACACTGTCAATGTGTGTGGTCCATGTCAAGTCCTCGGATATGTAGGCTCCGAGGTACTTAAAGCTGTTGACTCTCTCAACCGGTGCCCCGTCGATGCTGAGGGGGCTGTAGTCCTTGACCCCCGACCTTCTGAAGTCCACAATCATCTCCTTTGTTTTGCTGACGTTCAGGGAGAGGCTGTTTTCCTGGCACCATCCCGCCAGGACCTTGACCTCTTCCAGGTAGGCCCTCTCGTCGTTGGCAGAGATCAGGCCCACCACCACTGTGTCGTCAGCAAATTTGATGATTGTATTGCTACTCCGCTGAGCCACACAGTCGTGTGTGTACAGGGAGTAGAGGAGGGGACTCAGAACACAGCCCTGGGGGGCCCCTATGTTGAGGGTGATGGATGAGGAGGTGCAGTTGCCTGCTCTCACCACCTGGGGTCTGCCCGTCAGGAAGTCCAAGACCCACTGGCAGAGGTCATAGTTCAAGCCCAGGTCCCTGAGCTTGGCTATGAGTATGGAGGGGACTATGGTATTGAATGCCGAGCTGTAGTCGATGAATAGCATTCTCACATAATTCCCCTGCCTCTTGTCCAGGTGTGATGCTGCTGTGTGCAGCACATGGGCTATGGCGTCCTCCGTGGACCTGTTGGGGCGGTATGCAAATTGCAGGGGGTCCATGTTGATGGGGAGGGAGGAGCAGATGTAGCCCTTTACTAGCTTCTCAAAGCACTTCATGGCTATGGAGGTGAGAGCTACAGGGCGGTAGTCGTTGAGGCAAGCAGGCTTGGGTTTTTTGGGTACAGGGATAATAGTGGACTTCTTCAGGCAGGTGGGGATGACAGCCTGTTCTAAGGACAGGTTAAATATGTCAGTGAATACCGGGGCCAGTTGGTCGGCACAGACTTTTAGGACGCGGCCGGGGATGCCGTCCGGACCTGCTGCCTTCCTGATATTCACTTTTTTAAAGGTCCGCCTCACCTCATGCTCTGTTACCCTGAACACTGCGCCTCCATCAGCAGCCGACCCCCCCCCCCCCATTGCCGTGGCTTGTGAGCTGGTGTTGTTATTACCAGCATCAAATGTCGCATAGAAGGTATTGAGGTCATTTGCTAAGGAGATGTCACTGTTCAGTTTGAGGGAGGCGCCTTTGTAGTCTGTCATCGTTTTGAGCCCCTGCCACATAGCTCTAGAGTCAGCCTGTTCAAACTGGAGTTCAATTTTATCCTTGTAGCGCCGTTTGGCCTCTGTCACTGTCCTCCTTACGTTGTATCGCGCCACCTTGTGGTCATTCATGTTGCCTGCCACTAGGCCGTGGCTGCTTTCTATTGTAGTAGGGCCCTATTATTTTATACGAGCATGTCTCCTGGCATTCTTCTGCGCAAAGTCCTGTAGAACACTCTTTAAATATAGACTGCACGCGCGTCGGCTCTCAATACTAGAAACGTTAATAATAATAATAGCTTCATTTTATATAGCGCCTTTCAAAAGACCCAAGGTCGCTTTACATAGGGGGGGAAATAACAAAAGTAACAAACATAGTGGACAGACACAACATCATTTTGTGCTGGCTGTTCGGTGACAGACCGTCTGCCCATCAGGGGCGTTTTTAGGGTTAGAAAACATTGGGGGCTTCAGCCCAGGGGGGTGGAGGGGGGGGTAACCCCCCCCCCCCTTTTTTTTTCTTTTTTTTCTTTTTTTAAGCACAGAAATACGCAATTTTAGAGTAATTAGAGATGAATACTGAATAACTAGAATCATTAGAGGTTCTCAAAGTGAGGTCCAGGTCCATGAGAGGGATCTGGGCAGTCCCCATAGAAAATTCAAAGTTAACAGGACCAAATCATCAGTTTCTTATTTATTTATTTATTTATTTATTTAGCCAGATAAAACATTGATCTGGTCCAAGAAGCCCCAACAGGAGTACAAATATATATATATATATATATATATATATATATATATATATATATATATATATATATATATATATATTAGTGCTGTCAGGCGATTAAAAAAATTAATCTAATTAATTACAGGATTTGTAATTAATTAATCTAATTAATCGCATTTTAATCGCATAACCATTTTATGCCTGATATTCTATATTATATAATCATATTTCAAATTGCATGTGTCCGGATGGCAGAATTCAGTACTGTATCTACAAAACCTTCTGTTTAATCATCTTCCATCTATTAATTTGCTTAGATTTTTCAGGTCTGGTCAATTTGAGCATGGTGTTATTCACAGTCAAAGATACAAAAAAATGTATTGATATTCTCATTTGGTTCATTACAATTTACTCAAAATAAAATTTTCATTCAATCAATCACCGCGCAGATTGATTGATTGAATGAAAATGTTATTAACAGATTGCAGAATGGGTACAATACAGTACGGCACACAATTGTTAAGGGGATGCAGACCAGGGAATCCATTCTTTGTGGATCTAGCCCACAGTATTTCTGACACTGGGAATACATTCCCTGAGATAGATCTCCCTAGAATCAGATACCAAGAACATGCAAATGGACCATATTAAAAAATAAAAAAAGTCTGTAAATGTGTATTCTACATTATTATGGAATGAATGAGATACAAAAAAAATATTATATAAAAAAAAAAAAAAAAAAAAAAAAAATTGTAATTAATTTTGAGTTAATTTTCATAACGCGATAATTTGCTGTGTAATTAATTAATCTAATTAACGCGATAAACTGACAGCCCTAATATATATATATATATATATATATATATATATATATATATATATATATATATATATATATATATATATATATATTATATAATATATATACATATACTGTACATACATACACATATACACCAATAACAAAATAAAAACAGTTAAGAATCATACACATAAGCAAATAAACAAACAAACATATGCACAGCCTATGTACAAAATAAATAAACAGTTAATCTCTAGTCTTTACAGTTTTCAAATCAAAACACTCAAATCAAAAGTATTACACAATTATCAAAACCTTACACTCAAGGAGCAAAATATAGGCCCAGATTTGCACCCCTACAATGTCAGCCTCACTTTTTGCAAAACAATACACACAGTGATTTGCAAAACACTAAACACACTTGCATTACATTAGACACAGAATGTCAAATTACCACACATATGAGCCAATTGGTTAAACACAGCCATCAGATGCACAAACACACCATTGCTTAATTGTAGATACACAATCAGGTTTAAGCACTATAAAAATGCAGCAGGTGAGTTCACCTGTCTTCAACCAAAATGGAAGGAGAGTGAAGTACTGTACACAGAGAACGTGAAAATATACAATACATTCACCAAACACTACACAAGACAACCAATGATGCAGACTGATGAAAATATACATTTTCTCCCATTTTCCCAAATCAGTCAACATGGAGAATCACAACAAAAAATTATCTTGCCAGATCCAGCTAGGCAAAGAGATAATGTCTATTATTTTCTGTTTACATTTTTTCAAAAGAAAATTGTGTTACTGTAATTTTAACCTGTACTGGATACAGTATTTTATGTTTGTCTGATATTTGCTGAGCTTACAGTGTTATGCACATAGTAGCATGAAAACTGGGACATGTATTGTTGTGATTCTCCATGTTGAAATGTTGACTGATTTGGTTATATGGAGAGAACATTTATATTTTCATCAGTCTGCATCATTGATTTGGGTATATGGAGAGAAAATGTTATTTTCTTCATCAGTCTGCATCATTGATTTGGGTATATGTAGATAAATAAATTATATTTTCATCAGTCTACAGCATTGGTCTTGTGTAGTGTTTGGTGAATTTATTGTATATTTGCACATTATCTGCGTACTTCACTTACAGTACTCTAATCACTGAGAAGTAGAATTGCTAACTGTGTTTTAGGTTAAGCACAGCAGTGTGTGTAACTGGTTCAAACAGAATTAAGTCATTATGTAACATGTGTTTCATATGGTAACAAAATTAGTGTATGGTTTTGACAAGTGTTTAATTTAGCAAAGGATCTGAGGTGTTCTGATAATTGTGTGTGTGGTTGTGCTAATTGTGTGTTTTGAAACACCGGGCCCCGTTTTCAAAATCATGCTTAGGCAATCGAAAAAAAACTATTGTGTGTTTCATTATATACATATGTTTCAGTCTTCTCATAAAAAAAAGATTCGATTTTTGGGTCTTTTCCTGCCTTTGGTCCGCTTTGCATTCACATCTCAAATGAACCGCAGCAGGGTTCACTTGCAAGAGTGAATGAGCTTTCACACCACCCCAAACCAACCAGACTATCCGAGGTTCGATTAAAGCTTATTATAGGACACTGGACATGGGTATGGATGGCTCCAGGTGCTGCTGCGTTAAAGTGCACATCTTCAATATCTGTACTATTTAAAAGCACAGTGCAGGACACACTCAAAGGTTATCGCACATCAGAGATGGCAGTGGACATGTATGACAGGACAAAGGCCATATGTAATGGCCTTTGGATTGAGGAACATACTACCAGCCAAAGGAGGAAGCAGAAAAGGATGGACAAGTATGTAGTTGAGTCATCTTGTGGCACAAGCTCAGACCTCAGCTCAGGAGATCAGCTGAGACAGAGACTGTTCTATCCAGTCGTCGACAGAATGCTGCAAGAGCTTGAGAGCAGGTTCTCATGAGTTAGATAACAACTTATGAGAGGCATACAGGCATGTTATCCAGCCTCAGACCAGTTTCTCTCAGTGGAATTGCTGCAACCCCTCGCCACACATTACAATATCCAACTATTGCCAGAGGAGATCACAGTTGCAAAGTGTTTCCTGGTCAGGACAGGCAGAGATGCAGTCCCTACTATCCAAAGTGTCTTTTCCCTCCTGGATGATAATAATAATAATAATAATAATAATAATAATAATAATAATAATAATAATAATAATAATAATAATAATAATAATAATAATAATAATAATAATAATAATAATAATAATAATAATAATAATAATAATAATAATAATAATAATAATAATAATAATAATAATAATAATAATAATAATAATAATAATAATAATAATGCATTTGATTTATAAGGCGCCTTTCAGGACACTAAAAAAAATGTCCACAAATCGGTGAATGAAAGAATTATAGGATCCCCGGAAGCCCCGGAAGCCCAGGGCTAACGACGCCACTGCTGCCCATCACCTCCACCAAGCGTGGAGAATAGGAATAAATTATTGGCAGGGTCTCTCTAAAAAGATTAAAGAACACGAATTCTCTCGCTCTCATTTGGCAGCATGTGTCCTTTATGATACGAGGAAACATAATCTGACCATTGACGCACAAATAGCATCTGATAGTTTTACGAGAGAGTTGGGGTTTTGGACCGAGGTCCTAACCAGAATAACTACACTAACACTGGCCTCTCGCAACTCTGCTTTCCGGAGTCAGTGAGAGAAAATAGGTGATATAGATAATGGTAATTTCTTATCTACCATAGAACTTATGGCGCGTTATGCACACAATTTAAACCATGTACTAAAAAATGTACGGATTCGATTCCAGTTCCAATGTAACCTGTAGGCTACTCATACTGGTTATGGCGAATAAAACGTTCTATTCTTCTAACCTGTCTGGGCGGCTGTAGCGTGGCTGTCTGTCTGCCTGGACTCGGAGCTGACCGGGGGGTTGCTAGCGGTGGCCGGGCAGGGTGGGGAGCTTACTGCCGATGCATCTGCAGTAACGTTAGAGTCAGTCTACCTTTGCTGCCTGCTGGAACAATGATGTTCTTTTTTGTAGATTTGCCGTCTCCTGTTCGGCTTTCGCTCTCATCTTGTTTTTCAGAGCACCGCTTGGGTATTTGCGCTTCATTTTTACCGGCGGTTCCCGCTGTGTTTTGAACGCTGCCCAGCCTGCCAATGAACATTAGTTATCAGCCGGCTAGCCCTATCGCAGGTGAGCAAATAATTACAACATAGCAGGGAGGGGGGGGGGCCCGCCCTCTGCGCCCTGTTCCCGTTACAAAATCTAAGAGGATAGCCTACAGTAGGGGGGGGGGGGCCTAAGCTCCGGGGCTCCCCCGCACCGCGGGGGGTGCGGGGGCCTCCCCTACGCCACTGTGTGACAGTCTCTGGGGTGATACGAGCTGTCACCAGATTGGAATTAACAAAACACACACGGCACAAGGTACTGTAGAAGCACGTTTAACAGCCGTTTTATTACTGTTTAGGGGAAAAGGAGAGGTTATGGAAATCGTCAGCCAGTCCGTAATACAAGAGAATCATCTTGGTCTATTAGCAGGGTCCGGTACACATAGAGCGGTTCTCATATGGGCGGGGGCTGATCCGGGAGAAGAGACATCAGACAAGCAGGGGTCGATACACATGCAGGTTCTCAGACAATCAGGGTCGATACACAGCAGGGTCCTCCTTCCAAAAGCAGATAAACAACGCATTGGTCACACAGACAATAATCTTCTCCTCTTCTCTCTCTTACTCACGTCCTCTCCTTCCTTATGGTTTCGCCTCAGCTACTCCAATGCTTCTGTATCTCTGTCTCCATTTTATATGCTACTTGATTGAGTGGTGATTGCACTCACCTGTCTCAGGCACGTCTGGCACAGGTGCGCTTCATCTGTGCTGATGGAGGTAAACGGTACCCTATCCCCCCCCCTCCCAGTGAGCTGTGGTGTTCCACAAGGAAGCATACTAGGACCGCTACTGTTCCTAATTTATGCAAATTACATGTCATCAGCTTGTGACTGCAACTTGTTCCTGTTTGCGGACGACTCAGCCCTGCTGGTCTCTGACAAGAACAAGTTACAAGTTGAAAAAACCCTCAGCTCGGAACTAGGCAAAATCTGCATATGGCTCGCTGATAACAAACTATCATTACACATGGGCAAAACAGAGTCCATTCTCTTCGGTTCAAATAACAAACTCAGCAAGACCGACGGCTTCTCAGTTACAGTGGGTGACAATGTTGTCACAAGGAAAGATGAAATTACCTACCTGGGTTCCAGGGGCGTCCATTTGGTATGGCAAGGTATGGCACTCGCCATACCTTGGCAAATAAAAATGTAAAAAAATTAAAATAAATTTTTTTGTTGATTTAGAATTCAAATGTCAACATTATGAACGAAGCTTCGAACTATTCGGTACAGCCCTAGCATGTTTTGATATTGTCAATTATCTCACTTTTACTAGGTGACTTTTGCTGTGACTAACTGAAATATGCCCAAAAAATAAGGAAAATGGACATAGGGAAGTTTTTTTTATCAAAGGGCAGCAGAGACAAGTGATACAGGGACACAGGTAAGGTCTGGCTTAGTGATTATAATAGTGCAGTTCAGCATTCAGTAACCCATACTTTTTGTGAATGTGTTTTTGATACTACATTCTGTTGAACACACACCTCAAAACCGTACCTAAGGAAAATTGGCTCAATTGCAAGAAAAGTAATAGACAGTTATGATATTACATTCTGCATCATTCGTATGCAAAATATTGTGGTTCCCTGCTTTTGTTATGGTTTGTAACCGACCCCAATCGCACAACACAAGACAGGTATGAGAGTAAGCCAAAACAGGGCAAATATTTATTATAGAACAAAAAGCGGCACAGTCCCTTTAAGGGAAAACACAAAAACACTAGAGTCAAGGAAATATGGAAAATGCGGCACTGTGCCTTTAAGAGGCGAACAGACTAAGGGACTAAGGCTAAGGGCCAGGGCTAAGGACCAGGGCTAAGTGTCAGGACCAGGGGCACTGGAGAGGGGGACAGGGACAGAGTCCCGGAGAGGCGGGCTGGAGACAGGGACAGAGAACAGGGTTAAGGCCTTGGACAGGGCGAGGGCCAGAGCTGCTTACAGGGATGAGGACAGGGTTCCGACGGCGGAGGCCTGGCACGGGGACAGGGGCCCGACGGCGGAGGCCGGGCACGGAGACAGGGGCCCGACGGCGGAGGCCTGGCACGGGGACAGGGGGCCCGACGGCGGGGCCTGGCACGGGGACAGGGGCCCGACGGCGGAGGCCTGGCACGGGGACAGGGGCCCGACAGCGGGGGCCGGGCACGGAGATCCTCCTCCCGTCCCTACACCGAGTAGGGCTCTGCTGCTCAGGAAGGAATCCTCCTCCTCGGATGCTGCAGATGGGCAGCGCAGAACAAAGGGGGTCCCAGGGGAACGGGATGGGAACAAGCCATCCTCCCGTGGAATACTAGGGAGCGACGACGAGCCTGGGTCCAAGGGGAACGGGATGGGCACACGCCGTCCTCCAGTGGAATACTAGGGAGCGACGACGAGCCTCACCCCAGGAACGAGGATCACGAAGAGACGCCTTTCTCCCGTGGAATCGGGAGCGATGGCGAGCCGGCTTGACGTCTGGAGTGGGAACACTGGAAAACCTCCCGTAGAGAATTAGAGAGCGAAGACGGTGTCCCACTCCAGGCAAACGGCGACAGGTGGTGATGGCTGGCACGTCGTCTCACGCCGGAGACGCGGCAGGTGATGGTAACGTACAGGATGGTAACGTACCGGACTCCATGAACACAGAACTCCATGAACACAGAACTCCATGAACACAGACACAGAACGACCCGACCAGGACTGGAAGGGAGGTCCAGGTATATAAAGCCCTCTGGGGCGCTAATCACAAACTATGACAGCTGCGTGAAGGTAGTCCAAGGGTGGGGGCTGGTGAAGGAGAGTAGACAGGGAAAAATCTCGTAAGGGTGGGGGCTGGTGAAGGAGAGTAGACAGGGAAAAGCTCAGGGAACAGGCAAATCCTCACAGCTTTAGTCTGTTGACACATTTCTATACTAAAAATGCTTGTGTAGTCCTGTGTCATACCTAAATGTCATATAACTGAATTGTATAGAAACAACTCACCAAAAGTGACTATTGCACAACTGATTTGACAAAAAAAAAAATCTGTCATACCCCCCCCCCCCTCCTCGCCATACCTTGCCTTTTAGTGAAAGGACGCCACTGCTGGGTTCCATCCTAGAGGCTAATCTTTCTTGTGACAAAATGGCATCCAATGTAATAAAACAAGTCAACCAACAAACTCGATTCTTGTACCGGATCTCTTCTCTGGTAAACAAGAATACCCTGAAGACTCTGGCAGGAGCACTCATTCAAGGGTACTACGACTATGCTTGCACCTCATGGTACCAAAGCACCTCAAAGGCGCTAAAAACAAAATGACAAACATCTCAAAACAAACTGGTCAGACTACTGCTTGACCTTACTCCTAGAACCCACCTCACCCCTGCCCACTTTGACAACCTAGGATGGCTTAGAGTAGACGACAGAGTACAGCAACTTGCAATGGGCCTGGTCTACAAGATACACTACACGACCAAGGTACCCATGTACATGTCAAAATACTTCCCAAAGGTCAGTGAATACCACGATCACAACACCAGAGGGAGCTCCACAAATCATGTTAAACCCAGATTCGGCTCAAACAAGGGACTAAACACGTTTCGCAATTATGCCACATCAATGTGGAACGCCCTACCCAAAGCTGTAAAGGAATGTGAATCACTACCCACTTTCAAAACCACTCTCAAAGAACACCTACGGGAGACTGCAATTCGAAACTGGCCCCTGTAAATGTCCTAACCCAACCCCCTCCAATGTACAGTAAATTACCAAGTATGGTTTTGTCAATATTCCAATGTACAGTTTTGCTTGTACAGTTGTACAGTGTTCCCCACCCACCCCTCCTACCCAACCCCACCCACCCAACAACCTCCAATGTAATGCAACACATTACATTGACCTCGATAGGGGAATTCAAAGTTTTACAGTCGAGTAAAGTAGTTTGAATATGGTCATCCGTGTCTTGTGTTTTTGGAGCATCAATGTAATTCCAGTTGGTTGTGTGCAGGCTGTGGCAGGTTTCCGTGTTAGTATAATACTCTGAAGTGGAGCCAGGCAAGGGAAATACATTATTCGGAGCACAATTTTACAAACTACACACATAATGAGCTGTAACTCTGTGATAAGAGCCATAAATTGCTCCAAATGTGTCACCTGTTGGGTCAGGTCAGTGCTACCAGCTCTCCTCAATCCCTCATCACAGACCTGGTTTGGACAGGTTCAGGAGGCCAGGGTCGGAGTAGGGAAGCAAATGTCACTTCTGATAATTCCAACTAAAAAAAATAAAAATTAAAATCAACTTAAAACGACTTTATTGATTAGTCATTTAAAAATAAATTATAGAAAGGAAAAAGGGAGATGGGGATGTCTGGATACTGTATATCTGTATGTCATGTATGTCATAAATGTTATGAGGAATTGAAAATGGGGGACCGTGGTGTAAACAAGAAGTCTTGTTTAACAGCCAAGTGCTGTTGAGGAGAGGCCAGTCTCTCAATTAATACAACCCCCTCCCTACATTTACATGTAAATGAAACCATGAAGAGGTGTTCTAAACCTTTAAATTACAATGACGGCTAATTGCTTAGTGTAACGGATGTTCTGCCCGTGAATCCTTGCTGCGTTGTGTTCTGTGTGTGAGGCTTAGGGATGAGTCGGCACACGTGGACACTGTTCAATCATTTATTGGTGGACTGCAATGGAGCCACCTGCATAGAACGAATGGTGAATACCACAAAAGGAAACAGCGTCACACATGTGCTCTCAGTCATGTCTCTCACGTTGGGTTCTCGTTGCAAACTGCATACACAATATATTTGCACAATAAACACACATTAAGGCACATAACTGCATAGAACGAATGGTGAATACCACAAAAGGAAACAGCGTCACACATGTGCTCTCAGTCATGTCTGTTGACAAAGAACAATAGTTGACTATATTGCCTCGGTGAAATACACAGACTAAGACCTTCAATTGTGCATATTATATAACCTCACCGTTTGTCACAACACTATCAAGTAATTATTATCTATCGACATTCAATTCTTATACAAAATATATATACAACAGTGTGAACACAATATTGCGACGCGCCACAGTAATAGACATACCTCTCACGTTGGGTTCTCGTTGCAAACTGAACTCAAACCGGAAGGTTGCTCCTAACACGCGTGAATATTTGACCCGGAAGTGCTAAACTCTTGAACGTGAACTTTCCAAGTTACGTTCAGATAAAAGTGCCTTTGGTATAAAGAATAATAAATAATAATAACCACTTGTAAACAATTGTAAACAGGATTTGGTAACATTTCAATCCTTAATAAAATAATAAACAATGTTCAATTGACCTTGTTACATTCACCCCTCCTGAAATTTCACCAACATCCTGTGTCAGCAGAGCAAGAGGGACATATAAAGAGAAAAAAAAAATAGGTAGTCTATCACTGACCCAAACTGGCACAAGATACAAGGACCTAGTCCCCTAGTCTTTAAATTAGAATAACAGGAACAGTGTATTGCACTACCAAAGCTAACTAGCATGTCCCATATGCTCTGTAAATAACTATGTACAGATACCGAGATGTCACTCCATGTTACCTGCTACCTGTTACTGCACAATGTTGTTTCCTTCTTTTGATTCTATTATATGTACCACTGTATTGCACATCGTTGCGGGCAAGACCACCCGCATTTCATTGTATACCTGTATGCCGTGACAATTAAAACTCTTGACTTGACTTGACTTGACTTGACTAGTCGACTCAAAAGTCACCCCCCAAAGAGGTTCAGAGAATAAAAAAGATTGATCAAGTCTCAGAATTCCCTTAGACCAGCACGACGCCTGACACGCCACACCATTCTTGGCTCTTATTAAAGAAATGATAGACACCTACTAAGAGAAAAAAATAAAAATCTAACCGGGTCTCTAGTGCTCCAGGTTCCAGCTCCATCCCTCACACTCGTTCCTGAGCTATCACTCCTGCAACAGGAGGTCTCTAGCATCTGAGTATCGAGAGGAAACAGAATCCCCCACTAACACCCATTGACTCAAAAAAATATATATACTGGGTCTCTAGTCCCGGTCTCCAGCTCAATCCCTCACTCGTCTCTGAGCTATCACTCCTGTACAGGAGATCTTTAGCATCCGAGTATAACGAGAAGAACTAGAAACCCATTACCATGTTCCTAACCCTCACAGACTAAAGTAGAAAAAAAACTGGAATACTCAATACTGTAGTAGCAAAAAAACTTGAATGAATGAAATAATTATATTGCAATAATGGATTGACCAAACAGATCAATAACATTCACATTATATACAATGACAATAACTAAATTTCTTACACATTCAATGGTAACATTATTTACATGACTTTTTTTTTCTTTCTTTTTCCACTATTCCAATTGTCCTTGGCCATGTCAGCCCAATCAGTGAACTGTACACTAAACTGTTCATCAGCCCACTGGCTTACCTGGGCGCGGTCCATGGAACCACCTGACATTTTTCTCCTTTCTTCAATTGTCCTGTTCACAATTTAAAAAAAGTTTGTCACCGGCCACTAGATGGCAGCGTCTCACCACTGATGAATTGATGAGGGCTGTGGTCTGTTCCTGGGACACGTAGAGTGAAAGGTTTATCACCAGCCACTAGATGGCAGCGTCTCACCACTGATGAGGCTGTGTTGGTTGACTGTGGAGGTAAGCTGCAGTCCCCCCGGCGAACGATCTGATGACGTTCTCCCTTCTTTGATCCAAAATCCGGGTCCGAAACGGCACCAATGTAACGGACGTTCTGCCCGTGAATCCTTGCTGCGTTGTGTTCTGTGTGTGAGGCTTAGGGATGAGTCGGCACACGTGGACACTGTTCAATCATTTATTGGTGGACTGCAATGGAGCCACCTGCATAGAACGAATGGTGAATACCACAAAAGGAAACAGCGTCACACATGTGCTCTCAGTCATGTCTCTCACGTTGGGTTCTCGTTGCAAACTGCATAAACAATATATTTGCACAATAAACACACATTAAGGCACATACCTGCATAGAACGAATGGTGAATACCACAAAAGGAAACAGCGTCACACATGTGCTCTCAGTCATGTCTGTTGACAAAGAACAATAGTTGACTATATTGCCTCGGTGAAATACACCGACTAAGACCTTCAATTGTGCATATTATATAACCTCACCGTTCGTCACAACACTATCAAGTAATTATTATCTATCGACATTCAATTCTTATACAAAATATATATACAACAGTGTGAACACAATATTGCGACGCGCCACAGTAATAGACATACCTCTCACGTTGGGTTCTCATTGCAAACTGAACTCAAACCGGAAGGTTGCTCCTAACACGCGTGAATATTTGACCCGGAAGTGCTCAACTCTTGAAAGTGAACTTTCCAAGTTACGTTCAGATAAAAGTGCCTTTGCTATAAAGAATAATAAATATTATACAACGGCATGCAAATTTCTCGATTCTGATTGGCTGAAACAGTCATTTTACACGTCTTTATTGGCAACAATTCCACGCTGCTGGCCCAGGACCCGCCCACAACCGACCCACATCACATCACTCCGCCGGATCACAAGAAGGTGGACAATAATCTTTACAAATGGATATGTTGATAGCGACTAAACGACTAAATATCAAGCGATTCTGTCACAGCGAATGTCTTAGTCGTTTAAACAATGTTGGATGATGTAATTGATGGGTCTTGAATCATTCTGTAAGAAAAGAAAAATCGCGGATTGATTGATTGATTAATTTACAAATTTTTTTCAATTTCTTTTTCCTTGCGACTGTCAGCGCTCGCTCTAGTCTCCACCCACCGCCACACACACCCCCACACACACACACACACACGCACGCACGCACACACACACACACACACACGCACACACACACACACACACACACACACTCTGCCTGCAACGCGGGGGATAGTCAGACTGAGAGAGCTGGGTGCTGCGCTGTTCTAAGTGAGCATGGCCTATTGAGTTGATTGATTGATTGATTGCAAATTTTATTACTGTACGCTTGGTTTCCAACTGGTTAAGTTTAGGCCCTCTACAGTAGGTTTAAAAAAATAAATAAAAGAATAGGGCGAAGAAAACGTTTTTTTTCCTATAGGGCAAAGAAAACGTTTTAATTTGTTTTACCTACTTTATATAGAAGCATCTAAGAATGAAGTTCTATGGAAAGTAGGTCTGCATTCCCTTAACAATTGTGTGTATTGAGCCGTACTGTATTGTACCCATTCTGCATCTGGTAATAAAATGTTCAATCAATCATTCCAATAATACACAGTTGGATGTGTTAGTTGGTTGGATGCACTTCAAGCTGCTTCCACATGAGGCAACTTCTCTCAATCATTCCAATAATACACAGTTGGATGTGTTAGTTTGGTTGGATGCACTTCAAGCTGCTTCCACATGGAGGCAACTTGTCTTTTTTGTAGTTGTGGGAACTACTTTTTCTGGCGGATGGTTTTTTCAATAAATCTTCGATTAATGTGTGTTTATTGTATAGAAATAAGGTTGCATGAATCTGGCAGTTGTATAAAAGCTTTACACCACTCCTGCGCGTGATGTAATGCTTAAATAATAACCACTTGTAAACAATTGTAAACAGGATTTGGTAACATTTCAATCCTTAATAAAATAATAAACAATGTTCAATTGACCTTGTTACATTAGGAATGCTGAGCAATGATCCATCTGAACTCTGAGTGAGAGAATTGTTTACATCAGGGTCCCCCATTTTCAATTCATCATAACATATATGACACACACGACATACAGATAGACAGTACTGCTACATCTATACATTTATGACATACCAGATTTGCAAATACAGTACTGTTTGTGATACAAAAAGTGTCCAGAGTATAGTGCTTCTTTTAAAAATGGGAGAAAAAGGGGAGTAGCCATACTGTTCCATAAATCAGTCTATTTCAACCATGTCACATATCAAGGCTGGGAGGAATATCTCGCCTTCAATGAAACGTCATTCAAGTTTAAAAAAAAATGGTTTGATGAGAATAAATTGTTGTTGAATTTGAGTGAAACTAAATTAATGTTATTTGGAAAGCGCAATAGTGACATAACAGTGAAAGTTATGATAGACAATGTATGTATTGAAAGAGTAAATCAAACCACATTCCTGTCTGGAAGTATGGGGTAATACTTATCGTTCCAATATATCACCTCTATATTCTGCAAAAAAAGGCCATTAGGATTGTGTACAATGCTAAGTACAACCAACACTCTACCCCATTGTTTTTTACAAGCATCAGCTTTTAAATTATGGGACTTGATCAAAATTAAAACTGCCGAAATCATGTTCAAAGCTTCACATAACTCTCTTCCAACCCCCATCCAATATCGGTTCACTGAGAGGGTAGGAACCAGGATTTATAATCTTAGCGGGAAACAGAAACTCCAGCAACCGGGTGTAAGAACCACTCTAAAATCTATGTGTATCTGTTTGTGGAGTAAGATTATGGAATGGATTGGACGAGGAGGTTAAATTGAGTAAAAACCAGTTTAAAAGAAAGTAAAAAAAAAAAGGAATATTGAAAGGTATAAGGAGGAGGGTGAACATGATGTTTGGCATTAAAAGGAGTATGTATATAAAATATGTATTGACTGGTCAGACTCATGTGTGTCTTGTTGAGATGTCGGGGGAATGTGGCAAATAAAAACTCTGAATCTGAATCTGAAACGGTCTCAGGAGGGGGGCTGAGTCTAAACTAGGGGTGGTCTGGAGGGGGGCTGAGTCTAAACTAGGGGTGGTCTGGAGGGGGGCTGAGTCTCAACTAGGGGGTGGTTCTGACTGAGGGGGGCTGAGTCTAAACTAGGGGTGGTCTGGAGGGGGACTGAGTCTAAACTAGGGGTGGTCTGGAGGGGGGCTGAGTCTCAACTAGGGGGTGGTCCTGAGGGGGGCTGAGTCTAAACTAGGGGGTGGTCTTGAGGGGGGCTGAGTCTAAACTAGGGGTGGTCTGGAGGGGGGCTGAGTCTAAACTAGGGGTGGTCTGGAGGGGGGCTGAGTCTCAACTAGGGGGTGGTCCTGAGGGGGGCTGAGTAAACTAGGGGGTGGTCCTGAGGGGGGCTGAGTCTAAACTAGGGGTGGTCTGGAGGGGGGCTGGGTCTAAACTAGGGGGTGGTACTGGAGGCTAAATTAGGGGGTGGTCCTGGAGGCTAAACTAGGGGCTAAACATATGCACACACGCACGCATGCACGCGACAGCTGCAACCAAAGATGCTGGAGAAACTAAATGTTGCCCCTGGATCAGCTTCCAATGATCCAACTCCCATGAAACCCACTGTCCTCCAAACCATTTGTCCTTTTAAGTCTTTGTCTTTCTTCGTATGCCGCCATTCCTCTCAGGTGCATAACGCAGCCACTTCTGCAGTGCATCTCTGTATATCAAGTCTGGAGGGGGGCTGAGTCTAAACTAGGGGTGGTCTGGAGGGGGGCTGAGTCTAAACTAGGGGTGGTCCTGAGGGGGGCTGAGTCTAAACTAAGGGGTGGTCCTGAGGGGGGCTGAGTCTAAACTAGGGGTGGTCTGGAGGGGGGCTGAGTTTAAACTAGGGGCGGTCTGGAGGGGGGCTGAGTCTCAACTAGGGGCTGGTCCTGAGGGGGGCTGAGTCTAAACTAGGGGGTGGTCCTGAGGGGGGCTGAGTCTAAACTAGGGGTGGTCTGGAGGGGGGCTGAGTCTCAACTAGGGGGTGGTCCTGAAGGGGGCTGAGTCTAAACTAGGGGGTGGTCCTAGAGGCTAAATTAGGGGGTGGTCCTGGAGGCTAAACTAGGGGCTAAACATATGCACACACGCATGCATGCACGCGACAGCTGAAACCAGAGATGCTGGAGATACTAAATGTTGCCCCTGGATCAGCTTCCAATGATCCAACTCCCATGAAACCCACTGTCCTCCAAACCATTTGTCCTTTTAAGTCTTTGTCTTTCTTCGTATCCTGCCATTCCTCTCAGGTGCATAACGCAGCCACTTCTGCAGTGCATCTCTGTATATCAAGTCAGTCAACTTGCGGTCAAATTGACGAGCAGCCGCTGGAAAAAAAGAAAAAAAGAATACTTAAAGATAAACAAGAAAGCTGCAGTGGGCACGTTCCATTCCAAAGTGAACAGTGTCCTTTTTAGTGTACTAGATTTTCAGGTGGCCTTAGGTGCATTTTCAACCCAATAGTCATATAATTGATCCACACTAATGCTCGTAAATAATCTTATTGTGAGCATTACAGAGGACCAAGGTCGGAAATGGGTGAGGTGTTTCTTTAAGAGTGGTTGCATGTTCCATCAGGCTCATTCCATGGTGAGAAAAATGCATCCATTCGTATTTACTTGAGATAGAAGTGAAAATACTTAATTAAATTAAATATCCATCATCAATACCTAAATCCACTGTAGTAAACCTAGTATTTTGAGGTGCAGATTGACTCACCAAACATGCAGTCCTGCATCAGTGTGTCCTTGAAGGCCCTCCTTTGGTCCCTTTCCCGCCCAGTTGAAGATGCATGCTAGACAGTTTGTCATGGTAGCGGATAGCATTCGCCGGATCATATTTTCTGAGTTGGTCCCTCCGATTAATGCCAGGCGGGTTGTCTTAACAGATTGGAGAGGAAAAAAAGTTAGTGTGCTAAAGTGTACAGTGTGCTATGTCAAATGGACAGAATATAATGTTTTAAGTACACATTTTAAGACTTTTTTTTATTAACTCTAAAGAAAGACCATTACTGTGTCAAAACTAATCAACAAACAATACCATCAAACAAATTAGCTAAATTAATTGTCAAATATTGACTAAGAAATAAATATCATCCCGCATATCATTGCAAGGCTATTTTCACAATATTTCTATGCCAAGCACACATCCAAACAAAAAACTAAATAAATTCCTCCACTCCTACAATTCAGACCTTATAAACACTTAGATTTCAAACAATGAATTTAAGAAAATACAAAAATGTTCACCATCTTTCAACGGACTGTTTCGTCCTTCAGTGCAGCTTCAGCCCCATCAAACTGCTCCTCATTGGTGAGTGACAGCACAATGGGGAAGTTCTCTTCTCTCTGTAATTCAGGTCCAGCTCCGTGATCATTAAAGGTGGATTTAGCCATTTCAGTCTTCAGAAACTGAACGTCATGTGAAATTTGCTTCACCTCCACGAGTAGCTCTGCAAGCATCCTGGTGTTTTTGTTGGCAGCAAGGTCTTGAAGAAAAACAATAGGTTTTACATAAAATTTCAAGGATAGATTCACCATTTCAATAATTTAGAATGCCACTAAGCAACTCTGTGATAGCTTAAGTCTTTGCACCCCTAACTTATAGTAACCATTAACTGCTTAAATATTAAGCCTAAACACCATGACAAATTACATGAAAAAAAACAGTGACAAAGACTGTAAAGTCACAAGGGACATGTTTCTCAATGCATCAGAAAATGATACTTGCCTTGTAACATTTGACTGGGCTCTCCATGGAATCTTCCCCACAGCGTTTCAGGAGCTGAAGCTGAAGAAATCAACATGGCATCAGCATTGCACATTAGGTCATTGTGTATGGGGGAGGCGGGGGGTAAAGTGGAATATAGGCATCTTTACCCAGGCGAGGTGAGCTGAAGTTAGCTGATCTGGAGCCACGTCCGTAGTTGGCATCGAAGTCTAATAGAAAGAGAAATGACACACATCATTGTTTACATTCAACACAAATTATGGAATTTTGCCCAAAAAACAACATTTAAGATGAGAAATGCATACCATTTCTTGCTCGCTCTGATGGCACAGTGTGGTAGGGGGCGACAGAATTAACAAAATAAGGTAAGAATTAATCAAAATATTCTATAATAATAATAATAATAATGGATTGGATTTATATAGCGCTCTTCTCTGACTCAGAGCGCTTCACAGAGTCCATTATTCGTTCATACACAGTCATCCCGGTGGTGGTAAGCTACAATTGCAGCCAGAGCTGCCCTGAGGCAGACTCACGGAAGCGTGGCGAATAATCATCGCCTACGGCCCCTCCGACCACCACCAACATTCATTCACATGCATACACATTCATACGAGGCAAGTAGGTTAAGTGTCTTGCCCAAGGACACAACGGCAATGGGATGGACATGGGCTTGAGCGGGATTCGAACCACCAACCCTTCGATCATTCTATGTCAGTCTTTCATAAGTTACAGTATGTCATGGCACAATAGCCAAGGCACAGCAACTATTTAGTGATGGCTAATAAAATAGTCACAAATGTATAAAAAGGCTCTTGTTGACACAGGGACAAAACACATACCATTCCTTACTTGTCCAGTGTGGTTCCCTCCTGAAATGGATTAAAATAACCGTAATTAGTCACTGTAAAATACAAGTTCTCATATAATATCATGCCAACATTAACAGCTCATTGCAAAATAGTGAGACACTGAATAAGCTACTCATATATGCACTCAACTTTACATTTCCACCCATTTAACTAACATTTCCAGTCAGTAAGGTATCCAGTAAGGCAGGATTAGTAATCCAACTGCCACCTATTGAAACAGACTGGAGACACAAGAGTGGCTGAGAGAATCACATAGCTATATCTAGTTTATTAATCTACTTACCATCATTGCAGTGGTCCATTGACTCCAACTGTGCCAAGAAGCTTCCACCAAAGCCTAAAATGAGAGAACACAACCAAACATGAACAATGAATGCTATCAAAAGCACATTTACAATCTGTCCACCCTGACTTAGTAGTGTGAAGTGATTCACTTACCATTATTAGGCTGGTTATTCTCTGAGCAGCTTCCTCCAGAGGCCGAGCAGCTTCCTCCAGAGACTAAAAGAAGGGAACACAAGACATGAATAGTGGACACTGTAACTTTTGAACACATAACCTGACTGATATGTTTAGATGTATTGACAGAGGAACTAAATGCTTGTAAAGCTCTCATGCAACTACATTTTGTTCTGCCATGTTAGTAAATAATGACATACCACTGCTTGCATTTGATGTTGGCACCGATGGGTACTGGCTGGATTCTGGCAGCACTGTATTAATAAATAAATGGAATTATACATGGCAATACTTAAAGTAGGTGTAGCAGTTAGTGTCATAACTGACAAGTGTCACCACTATACCTGGAAAATGAACATCAGGTGGCTTGGCATATCTTTGCTTCACACTGTTTTCTGGCTCCTCATCTGACTCCACTGCGTGCATAGGATTTGTCATAAAAAAAATAAACATTTAACATTCCCAGGCTCCCAGGATAATTCAATTAATTGAGCAATCCTTGAGACACTGTTCAGGAGCCAGCCCATGGCCCATTTCTGTTTAACCAAAAACTATCACGAGGAATTCAACTGTACCTTGCTCTTCTTTTCCGACGTACATCTGCTTCTTCTTCAGATTCCAAATCGGTGGTTAGACATCCAGTAGTCACGTACTTGTCTTCATGGTGCTTGGCCTTTACAAATTAGTCTGTAAAAGAACAAGCAGAAAATACAGCATGACATTAATAAGAAGTATGAGGAAAATGTTCTCATATGTGGTCCTTCTTTTGCAGGGCATCATGTTTTCTTTAAGGGCCTTTGAATAATTTGTGTTTTTTGGGGCCATAACAATGTACCTTCCATTGGGTTGAACCAGCTGGCAAGAACTGTTGCAGTTCCGCCATTTGGAAACAGTACAACGCCCCAGAGCACCACCTCACTTTCCATTCTGTGTACAATAAATTAAATTAGAATATTAAAGGGGAACTATCTTATAAATGGCCTTTTTGAGTGTTTAGCATTGTTTCCTAGCTATGTGAACTTATATTAATATGATCTATGTCTCAAAATTCTCATATTGGCGCATTCTTCCAATTCTCCTCTCACAATATTCACCCTCACTGAACTGAGTCATTTGAAAATGTGCACGATTTGTGATGTCAGAGAGACACCGCTGCATGATAATGGAAAGGTACAAGATGAGCTGCACACAGTTCTGTACCCACTCCACACAGTCAGCTCAAAACGGCTCGAGATCTTGAGGTAGAAAAATGCTGTTTTTGAGGACTTGATTAGAAATACAAAACAATGAATAAAAAAAATATATATATTACAGAGGTGTTCCATAGACTCACAGGAATTGTGTAAAAGTGCCCAAATAGTGAAAGAAATAGTAAAATAGTTCCCCTTTAATGATAAAAAAAATTATAATGACAAAAACATGAATCATAAGATGTCTACTGCAGATGAGCTATTGGAATAGCTATGAGGCTATTTCCCTCTGGATACAGAACACATTTACGTTTAATAAAGCTAAGTTTACCAACGCTGATGTCATCACACAGCTCTCTAACCTTGTATGTACCTATGAGGGAGGACTCGCAGGGATAAGTGTAATATAATTCTTGGTGTCTGAACTTTCTGTAGATCACATAGACCTCACCTTCTTCCTGGACTATATTCTGCAAAACTGCAATTGTATCTCCCACCTGAATACAATTATCCCCCTGCTTTGTAGACAAGGTAAAACGACAACTGGAGACCTTTGTGTACTGTAGAGCAACACTGAAATGTTGAGGAAGTGGACCATCAGTATGAATGTGCAGTAAAACTGGTTGATCTGTTGCTAATGGAACCTCAACATGTGGCATTTCTGACAGCCTTTTGACTACCTGTTGTAGAGGTTGGTGTGGCTTGCGTAAAATATGCTTTATTTGGCCAAGATAATTCTCAAAAGGGAATCCTGAAACATTATCTAAAGGTCCAAATTGTTTGTATTCATCTGCTAAATGTATAAGCTGGTGGACACTGAATACAATCTCACCCCTACCATACAACTGTCCAAAGTGTCCCACAAAGGATATCATTAATCTATGTGCAAATTCAACCATTTGGCCAGAAATTCCAGGAGACAAAAACAAATACATGGCCACTGAAAACAACATGAAGTTGTCATAAAACTCACTGGGAAGGCAATCCTTCAGAACTACAGGACCCCAGTATAACATGAAGGATCGGAGCTCAGTAGCTTTCCAACGATCAAGCTCATTCAAACCTCTTGGCTTGCGATTGAATTCAACAGGGGTGTGGGAATGTAACACCAGCGGTTTGCTTGATATACTGTTAACTGTTTGTGAAGGAAGCCTAGTGGCTAGATTGCCCTTTAACCACATATGCAACAGTTTTCTCATCAACCCAAGACAACAAAGGTGCATATAATCTATTGGTAATGAAGAAACCATCTTTACTATCCCTGTTAAAGGACTGAGTTCCTGTTTCAAGTGGTGTTCCTCATCAATCATATCACAATAACTCGAATCTGTCCTGAGCCTGACATTTGTTTCAGGATACGTCATTTTGTTCCTCCACACATCCTCTTGGTCACACTTGTCACACCCTGAATAACCATAATGTGACTTAATATTCTTAACGTAGGCCCTAGCAGGAGCATCACACACAAATGAGGAAACCTGTACATTCAATTTCTTACCATTATGAACAATGCCATTAGCCAGCAAATTTTTAAGGTCGCTAAAGAATTTCTGCAGATACTCAACAACACACTTTGGCTTGCTTAAACCACTAAATATACTGACAATAAATGGGGACTTAGTGTAATCACAATTCAGGATTGCAAGTATAGGCCAGAATTGAAGTCTTAAACTCCTAAAGAGGGGGAGACCATCTATATTGAACTGTAAAGTAAGAGTTGTGAGGTTCACTGGTAAACTCAAACATTTTAATCGTGAAAGTATTCCTCGCACCAATCCAAAATGATAGTACTCGCCACCTTGCATTTGAGTAGTTGCAACATGAGATTGTGTTCCAAGCAGAGTCCTTCCATCTTTAGTGAGCTTAGGGTGAAATAGCTTTAAGATGGACAGCAGAGCAGACAAAGCAACAAGACTAATGGAGTAGGATGTTGCCCAATATCTTAGGCTCCTTATAAGCAGATCCTGACTAGGCGGCTGCTCCTCATCACTCTCATAGTGAGAATCTGATTCATCTTCATCATTGCCAGCTTCATCATCTATATCATCATTTTCCATTTGCACATGATCTGATTCAACTTCATTTCGAGCTACTGCACTACCATCAGAATGATCATTTTCCATTTGCACATCGGACTCAACTTCATCATTGCCAGCTACACTGCCATCTATATGACCATTTTCTATGTCTACATGCGTGAAGCTGGTAGTGCATCTAGTTGGGAAAAGTGTGAGCTTGTGAAGGCAGGTTCCCTATTCACACAGGGGTAAATATTTTCTCTTTGATTATGCAGAGATTCCTCATATTCCTTAAGGATATCTTTCTCTATGCCCCTTACAGTTCGAATGACTCTACGTCTTTTAGTCCAATACGATTCATAAGAAGCCATCTTAACCCATTAACTCCCGGATTGAAAGGTAATAACGTATAGGTTACAACAGGTCTAAATAGAAAAGAGGTGGTGCTGATTATAATTTTTTTGTTATTACTTGGCCAGTGTTTTGCAGTGAACCCTCCAGTCCTCTTGTAGCACGACCCTGACAATAGAGGGGACAAATTTATTAAAATAATATATGCATAAAACAAATATATATATCAGCCAAATTATTAATTTATCAGGTCCTTCCAACATATTTTAAAATATTTTAACCTCTTCCACCCGGAGCCTATTTTCTGAAAATCCGCCTAAAATATATACCTAGGTAAATGGAATATTGCTCCACTTCTACAAGGGCCATTTGCATATTCTTGTATAGGGTCATCTATCTATCTAATGTATATTCACAGTGTCAGAAATATTGTGTCTATTATTAGGCTTGCTTAAATTGTGATGAAACAAAGGAGAATATTAATTATGATTTTTCTTTGCATCTTTGACAGTGAATAACACCATGCTAATAATGACCAAACATTAAAAACTGCGACTGATCTCGTTCAATACCTTCTTGAGTGTAAAATAAATAAAGGGAAGAATATTAAACAGAAGGTTCTGTAGATACTGTACTGAATTCTCCCATCCGGACCAATGCAATTTGAAATATTATCATAGAATATACAATAGTAGGATCATAAATTACCTTATTATAGCCAATTCGCACATTTATATATATACATATATTCTTTCAAATGCCCGAGTTCCAGTGGTGCAGTCGTAATATGGGCCAAGGCCAAACGCCACGGGCACGCGCGCTCCCACGCGCACGCGCATACATGTCTCTCTCCTCTTTCATGAGGCGGAGCTGGGGACGAGACGGGCGGTCTTTTGTCACATAACATACGCCCAACACTCCACACACACGCTGTACACACACGCTGTACACACACACACACACACACACACAGTCTAGGTGATAAGTGCCGGCCGGGGTATACGGCGCGACGAGTCATTTTTGTGTCGTTGCGCCGTATAGGCACCCCGGCCGCGTGAATATTAAAGGCAACCAACTTGTGTTCAGCTTTTCGTTCAGCGTTTCTCTGATTGGCCACACGGCCAATCAATCAATCCACTAGCACGCGGCCTTGCGGCAAGAGAGACAAGAGAGACAAGAGAGACGCGGCAGTCGCGGCAGAGTGGCTGCGCATGCGCATATATGTATGTATATATATATGTATAAACATATCTACTAAAAACACTGGTGTTCTGTTTTCTCATCAACCCAAGACAACAAAGGTGCATATAATCTATTGGTAATGAAGAAACCATCTTTACTATCCCTGTTAAAGGACTGAGTTCCTGTTTCAAGTGGTGTTCCTCATCAATCATATCACAATAACTCGAATCTGTCCTGAGCCTGACATTTGTTTCAGGATACGTCATTTTGTTCCTCCACACATCCTCTTGGTCACACTTGTCACACCCTGAATAACCATAATGTGACTTAATATTCTTAACGTAGGCCCTAGCAGGAGCATCACACACAAATGAGGAAACCTGTACATTCAATTTCTTACCATTATGAACAATGCCATTAGCCAGCAAATTTTTAAGGTCGCTAAAAAATTTCTGCAGATACTCAACAACACACTTTGGCTTGCTTAAACCACTAAATATACTGACAATAAATGGGGACTTAGTGTAATCACAATTCAGGATTGCAAGTATAGGCCAGAATTGAAGTCTTAAACTCCTAAAGAGGGGGAGACCATCTATATTGAACTGTAAAGTAAGAGTTGTGAGGTTCACTGGTAAACTCAAACATTTTAATCGTGAAAGTATTCCTCGCACCAATCCAAAATGATAGTACTCGCCACCTTGCATTTGAGTGGTTGCAACATGAGATTGTGTTCCAAGCAGAGTCCTTCCATCTTTAGTGAGCTTAGGGTGAAATAGCTTTAAGATGGACAGCAGAGCAGACAAAGCAACAAGACTAATGGAGTAGGATGTTGCCCAATATCTTAGGCTCCTTATAAGCAGATCCTGACTAGGCGGCTGCTCCTCATCGCTCTCATAGTGAGAATCTGATTCATCTTCATCATTGCCAGCTTCATCATCTATATCATCATTTTCCATTTGCACATGATCTGATTCAACTTCATTTCGAGCTACTGCACTACCATCAGAATGATCATTTTCCATTTGCACATCGGACTCAACTTCATCATTGCCAGCTACACTGCCATCTATATGACCATTTTCTATGTCTACATGCGTGAAGCTGGTAGTGCATCTAGTTGGGAAAAGTGTGAGCTTGTGAAGGCAGGTTCCCTATTCACACAGGGGTAAATATTTTCTCTTTGATTATGCAGAGATTCCTCATATTCCTTAAGGATATCTTTCTCTATGCCCCTTACAGTTCGAATGACTCTACGTCTTTTAGTCCAATACGATTCATAAGAAGCCATCTTAACCCATTAACTCCCGGATTGAAAGGTAATAACGTATAGGTTACAACAGGTCTAAATAGAAAAGAGGTGGTGCTGATTATAATTTTTTTGTTATTACTTGGCCAGTGTTTTGCAGTGAACCCTCCAGTCCTCTTGTAGCACGACCCTGACAATAGAGGGGACAAATGTATTAAAATAATATATGCATAAAACAAATATATATATCAGCCAAATTATTAATTTATCAGGTCCTTCCAACATATTTTAAAATATTTTAACCTCTTCCACCCGGAGCCTATTTTCTGAAAATCCGCCTAAAATATATACCTAGGTAAATGGAATATTGCTCCACTTCTACAAGGGCCATTTTCATATTCTTGTATAGGGTCATCTATCTATCTAATGTATATTCACAGTGTCAGAAATATTGTGTCTATTACTAGGCTTGCTTAAATTGTGATGAAACAAAGGAGAATATTAATTATGATTTTTCTTTGCATCTTTGACAGTGAATAACACCATGCTAATAATGACCAAACATTAAAAACTGCAACTGATCTCGTTCAATACCTTCTTGAGTGTAAAATAAATAAAGGGAAGAATATTAAACAGAAGGTTCTGTAGATACTGTACTGAATTCTCCCATCCGGACCAATGCAATTTGAAATATTATCATAGAATATACAATAGTAGGCTCATAAATTACCTTATTATAGCCAATTCGCACATTTATATATATACATATATTCTTTCAAATGCCCGAGTTCCAGTGGTGCAGTCGTAATATGGGCCAAGGCCAAACGCCACGGGCACGCGCGCTCCCACGCGCACGCGCATACATGTCTCTCTCCTCTTTCATGAGGCGGAGCTGGGGACGAGACGGGCGGTCTTTTGTCACATAACACACGCCCAACACTCCACACACACGCTGTACACACACGCACACACACACACACACACACACACAGTCTAGGTGATAAGTGCCGGCCGGGGTATACGGCGCGACAAGTCATTTTTGTGTCGTTGCGCCGTATAGGCACGCCGGCCGCGTGAATATTAAAGGCAACCAACTTGTGTTCAGCTTTTCGTTCAGCGTTTCTCTGATTGGCCACACGGCCAATCAATCAATCCACTAGCACGCGGCCTTGCGGCAAGAGAGACAAGAGAGACAAGAGAGACGCGGCAGTCGCGGCAGAGTGGCTGCGCATGCGCATATATGTATGTATATATATATGTATAAACATATCTACTAGAAACACTGGTGTTCTGTTGTGCGACTGTGCTAAACTCTTCCACCACATGACCGACATTTGACATACAGTAGTACACCTCCTATCTATGTTGGGATTATGTTTGGTCATGACAAAACAATAAAAATCGCTACTGTTAGTAAGCTGCCACCACCCACTTCAATGACAGAGCTCTCATATTTGCGAATGCATAAACTATATCTTAAATTATGGCTATGTGTCTAATATGGCTGTCGCGAAGTCATTGATAAGCGACAGCCATATTAGACACATAGCCATAATTTAAGATATAGTTTATGCATTCGCAAAATATGAGAGCGCTTGTCATTGAAGGGCTTCCTACAACGGAGGAACGGCCGCTGCTGCTGCTGGAGCTGAACCGAGTCAAGCCGCGGGCGGCACACACAAGCCGGGGAAAAAACAACCGCATCGCCCCGCTGGCTCTTCAGCAAGGAGCCTCCACAGCTCCAGTTAACCTAATTTATACCGTAATGAATCATTAAAAAATATACCGTTAACTGGAATATGTTGTTTCTTTACACATATGTTGGATTATGTAATTGGGTTTTCATGACAAAACAATAAAAATCGCTACTTTACATCAGGGTGAACGCTGAACCGAGTCAAGCCGCGGGCGGCGCACAAGCCGGGGAAAAAACAACCGCGTCGCCCCGCTGGCTCTTCAGCAAGAAGCCTCCACAGCTCCAGTTAACCTAATTTATACCGTAATGAATCATTAAAAAATATACCGTTAACTGGAATATGTTGTTTCTTTACACATATGTTGGATTATGTAATTGGGTTTTCATGACAAAACAATAAAAATCGCTACTTTACATCAGGGTGAACGCTGAACCGAGTCAAGCCGCGGGCGGCGCACAAGCCGGGGAAAAAACAACCGCGTCGCCCCGCTGGCTCTTCAGCAAGAAGCCTCCACAGCTCCAGTTAACCTAATTTATACCGTAATGAATCATTAAAAAATATACCGTTAACTGGAATATGTTGTTTCTTTACACATATGTTGGATTATGTAATTGGGTTGTCATGACAAAACAATAAAAATCGCTACTTTACATCAGGGTGAACGCTGTTACACTGCCACCACCCACTTCAATGACAGAGCTCTCATATTTGCGAATGCATAAACTATATCTTAAATTATGGCTATGTGTCTAATATGGCTGTCGCGAAGTCATTGATAAGCGACAGCCATATTAGACACATAGCCATAATTTAAGATATAGTTTATGCATTCGCAAAATATGAGAGCGCGGTCATTGAAGGGCTTCGTTCTACAACGGAGGAACGGCCGCTGCTGCTGGAGCTGGACCGAGTAGAGCCGGGGACAAACCACCGCATCGACCCGCTGACGTTAAAAACGCGAAATAACGTTACTGATGTACAGTGACACCCAGAGTTTCTAGTTACAGTAGTGACGCGTGACTCGAGATAGTCCTAACAGTGTTTATTATTAAGAGTCAGATAGTCCTAACAGTGTTTATAGTCCTAACACAGTGTTTATTAGTAAGAGTCAGATAGTCCTAACAGTGTTTATTATTAAGAGTCAGACAGTCGTAACAGTGTTTATTATTGCGAGTCCTAACAGTGTTTATTATTTCATAACTGTATAAAAACGCGAAACATAATAATCAGTCAGCAGCGCTCCACTGCTACCGCAGCCCAACACTACACAAGTTGGTTGCCCGCGCTGCCGCGCTTGCTCTTTGGATTTCATTTGGGACGTGGGACGGCTGCGCTTGCCTGCGCGTGGGGGCGGGGGGGCGCGGCCAATCAGAGAAAAGCCGAACACAAGTTGGTTGCCTTTAATATTCACGCACCCCGGCCGGCACTTATCACCTAGACTTTGCATAATAATAGGATGCGCGCACTTCTGCCTCAGTGACCGCGTATGCCCACCACTGCATACCTGCCGAGTTCAATTTGGATTTAGTATCACCAGCGTGCATGAGAACAGATAATGAAATCTACTGTAATGTACAGTAGCTTTTTTATTTGATCAAGGTGGCACCATTTTGAAACTATTTTCAAATCTAATTGTTGCTGAATGCTAACAATAGGGAAGATAAACTAACTATGTTTCAATATTTGTCATAAACGTTACCTTTTGTGGTAGAATGATCCCGAATAATAGCAGTTATTGGAATCATTCTCGAAGTCAACTTCCTTTCTGTTTAACTTTCTGTCTAAGTGCATCCCAGATAGCAAAAGGTGTTAATTCAATGTTGATTTATGGTCAAAATGCTTGATTTTTGGTTAAGGTCGACGATTGATGGTGGATCACCCATTAACCGATGAACCAATTAACCAATGTTGAAAACATGTCATTGAATCAATATTGTTTTGTGGTTGCATTTTAATGATTGAAATGCCAATATCTAATAAATGTTGAATCAACGTATGCTGTTCAACGTATGCTGTTTGTCGTCATTATGTTGGAACGATCCGAATGCCCCCCCCCCAATTTAAACAGATATGGTACGTCCCAGCCACATACTAGCTTCCTCTATGCAGCGCTCTCTCATTGTGAACTGGCAACAGAACAGCAACGTCGACATCCCCCGGATTTGATTCTACTGTGTTTGAGTGCTTTACAGTAAGTTTTGGCTATATTACTTTTATCTTAACTGTGTTCAGTGAAAAATAACGTTATTGTGAGTGTGACCGGTGTACTCTTGATGGCGTTGTGCATGTGCATGCTGCAGTTTGGTAGGTAAATATATATATACGTCAACTAAGATAAATATTCATGAATATTCGTTAGCGTGTACTTAATATAACTCTGGAGAGTGTGCAAGTGGAATCGTACGGTTGTTTAAGACCTATAACCAGTTATTTATTATTTCGATGTAATTATTCTAGCGCCAAACGAACAGAAATTGCGTGCTCCAATTGCGTGCGTTGGTACTGAATGACGTTGTGCGACTCAGCCAATCAAAAGCATGCTTATTGGGTGAACAGGAAGTAGTCAAGGAAGCACGCGCTAGCTGGCCTAGTAAACACGTGGATCCGTAAATGCAACGTTGCCTACCAGACAACAGGACTGCGTGGTTCTTTTTGTATTGCTCCTGGCTGTTCAAACTAATTTTATAGTTCTGCTAGCTACATATGCAGCATTTAGCGAGCTGGGTTAGCCGGCTAGTTGGCTTTGAATCCCGGCTGCGGCTAGGTAGCCAGCTAGCTAAATGCCCCGCGACGGTGATGTCACCAAACAAAATGGCGGCGCCCATGTTGATAAAGCGCTTCACATAACAAATCGTTTTTTCTTAGAAACTGCTTATTTTTATAACGTGATTTTTTCTGTGGCTTATCTAAATACTAATTTGATGCTATGACTATGTTTATATCGCTATATGCTTCATCTCCCCTTTAAGCTTAGGCACTCTTTCGAAGTTGGTTAAGGTTAGAGTTTGTCTTAGAGCATGGCGATAGAACGCCAGGTAGTTTGCAGGCTGTTTGGCACGAATGAAAACTTTATTTAACAGATTGCAGAAGGGGTACAATACAGTATGGCTCAATACACACAATTGTTAAGGGGATGCAGACCAGAGAAAGACGTTTTTGTCTCGTTTACATCAGGGCCCCCCATTTTCAATTCATAGTGACATTTATGACATACATGATGACATTTATGGCATAGGGAGGGACATACATGACATACAGATAGTATATAGTTAGACGTTTGGTTATATGCATGGTATTTTCTAATGAACAATATAACAATAATATAATAATGAACTCTCTTGATATTGATCAAAATGTAGAATTATGCAAGCGTTTCACCCTGCACATTGCAATGCAGCACATTAATCAGGACCCTCCCCCCTTTTTTCTTTCTTTTTCCAGAATCACGTACCAGTTTCAAGAAGCCGCACGTTGCAGCAATTGAAGCAAAGACCTGTTCTAGCCAAGTAAATACCACAATTTATGTACCATTACATTGACTATATAGTTAGACGTTTGGTTATATGCATGGTATTTTCTAATGAACAATATAACAATAATATAATAATGGACTCTCTTGATATTGATCAAAATGTAGAATTATGCAAGCATTTCACCCTGCACATTGCAATGCAGCACATTAATCAGGACCCTCCCCCCTTTTTTCTTTATTTTTCCAGAATCACGTACCAGTTTCAAGAAGCCGCGCGTTGCAGCAATTGAAGCAAAGACCTGTTCTAGCCAAGTAAATAGCACAATTTATGTACCATTACATTGACTACAGCACCTCATCACTATGTCATCTTATTCTCGGGCTAAAAGACGTAGAGTCAACAAATTACTGAGCGAGACAGAGCAGGCTATCCTCACTGGTTATAAGTTAATTGTTGCTGCTAATTCAAGGACAAACCATCACTCTTTAGAGAACACAGATCCTGTCACAGCCTCTACTGAGTGCCTGCTAGATTTACCAAAGACAGACTTGCCACTAGATTTAACAACTAGATCAGACTTGCCACTAGATTTATCAACTTCAGACTTGCCACTAAACAGACCACTAACTATCAGTGATCAAAGTGAAAATATTGACGCACCAGGTGAGTCAAATGCACATTTTGAAAGTATAGCTGGGGATGATGAAATTGAACCTGAACATGTCTTTGACAGTGATGAGCATAATGAAGATTTCCTCGTGACAAGTTTAAAATATTGGGCAACATCCTATTCAGTCTCTCTGGTTGCACTATCATCTTTGCTGTCCATTTTGAAGATGTTTCACCCCACCCTTCCTAAAGATGGAAGAACATTGCTAGGACCACAAAAACATGTGCCTACCACTAAGATTGAAGGGGGAGAATACTATCATTTTGGTTTAGTCAAAGGGGTGCTTTCACGGTTGGCATGTTTGATTTTACCGGCAACTCTGACTACTCTTAATTTACAGTTTAATATAGATGGTTTACCTTTATTCAAAAGTTCTAAACTTCAGTTTTGGCCCATACTTGGAAGTCTCAAATTAGACTACACAAAGTCCCCATTTGTTGTTGGCATTTTTTGTGGTCTAAGTAAGCCAAAGAGTGTTTTTGAGTACCTAGAGCAGTTTGTCAAAGATCTTCAGAATGTACTGTTTAATGGCATTATTTATAATGACAAGCAATTTGATGTACAGATTTCTTCTTTCATTTGTGATGCCCCGGCTAGAGCTTATATTAAGCAGACCTGGCTATTCTGGTTGTGACAAGTGTTTTCAGGAGGGTGTATGGAGAAATAAAATGACATATCCTGAAACAAAAGTCAGACTTAGGACAGACTCCAGTTTCTCAGACATGGTTGATGAGGCACATCACAATGGGACGAGCCCTTTAACAGGTTTAGTTAAGATGGTTTCTATGTTTCCAACTGATTACATGCATCTCTGTTGTCTCGGAGTTACAAGGAAACTGCTTAATATATGGTTAAAGGGGAAGAATTTGGCAACAAGGGTCCCTTCCAAAACTGTACAAGCCATTTCAGGTAAACTGCTAAAGCTACGTTCCTACATGCCTTGTGAATTTAACCGTAAACCAAGGGATCTGAGCCTTATGAGATACCCCTTATCTCCTATGATACCTACTGTATCCCCAACGAACAACTACATGCACCCACACCTGTATGGGGCCCCGCCCCTATGGAGGCGTAGCCCATATAACCATGACTCTGGTCACCAAACACCCTTCCTCGCCAAATCCCATTCCAGGAAAAGATCCCTCAAGAGGGAACTCAGGGCCGCGCAGAGCGGGACGCTCAGCCAATACTAATATAACTAGGTTATCTACATAACCTATCGTTATATATCGTATTTGCTTATCGCGTCCCGCTCTGAGTCTTATGAGATATGGGGAAGAGCGGACGCGAGACCCGACAGATGTACCCCCTGAGGACCCGTAAGCCCACATCAAGGGGTGCGGGGAGCCCTGTCACCCCATCCTTCCTAATGAAGGGGTGGCGCAGTCAACTCCACCTGAATGCTTCTTTGTTCAAGCCGAACCCATCCTACATGGCCGATCCCTCGGCCGCCAAGGCTGTCGGCCTTGTGGACACCTGTCGAATCAACGCCCAGGATACCTCCGGCGGGGGAAAACATGGCCGCCTGTCGAGGGCCTCGACATCGCCGCTGACAAGGCCGTGCTCTCTCTTCTTCTGGCTGCGCGGTGTGATGCGGTGTAGGGCCTAGGACAATACCGCCCGCGCTCCAGCAGCAGCTCCAGCAGAAGACCAAAATCCCCTGCGGAGAGGGGAACCCTGAGCGGTTATAGCTTGCGGCTGGGTCAAAGCTAATAACGTCAACAACCTCGCGCGATGTGTCGACATCGGCTGGCCCTCAAGGCCCCGCCACCAGACACAATTAAAAAAAAAAAAAAAAAAAAAAAAAAAAAAGCTATTTGAACAGTTCTAATCGTTGCCAATTCCATGCCGTGGCGGTACAAGCTTTAACAGCCCACCAGCCACTCGCCAGGCCGACCCACCCATGGCGTCGGCCGGGCGGGTCACTGTTTCAATATGTCAAAAACAAAGGACTGATGTTAACACGGAGCACCAGTGGTGGTTGCAAACAGCAACCTCCACTGTGGTGTGCACCATGAAAGGGTTAAATGAATAAAAGAACTAAACCACAAAATACTGTAGAATGAGCAAACCCATACACACAACGTTAAGGGGAGGCGGACCAGAGCGAACTATTCCCGCCTTCATTCAAAATATTCACAACAGCACACCAGCCCTAGCTTAGCCCATTTACCAAAAAAGGTAAACAAAGCCCCCCCCGCACTACTCCCCCAGTATACCGATTGACCGTCAGTATGAATGGTTGAGAGGAGAGAAAACTGTAGCAAGACAGACCTTCTCATAGCAGAGTGACAGAACGAAACAATAGCCCACTACACAGGGCCGCCTCAGGGGGTGGGGGGCCTCGCGTTTAAATTCGCACAGGGCCTCACATTTCTCCCAGGCGGCCCTGCCCCTATACTACTACAGCCTAGCGTGAGGCGATGTGCGACCCAGATCAACAACCGCCTGCGCACAGACACGCAACATGTTTACCATGTCGGCTTGACCCATAGCCCCACTACCCGACGCCAATGTGGATAGGAACTAGCCAGCTGAGCCATAACCCGCCGTTAAGTCCCATCCTGCAGTAATATAGCTCTACTGCTACACCGCCGAGCTCACGCATCGCCCCAGATGGGGACACCGTTCCATATACCCCGCCGGAACACAAGGTAACATACCTGGCTAGGCTACCTAGCCACGGCCTACCCTGTTGTCAACCCATTTACCCGAAAAAAGGTAAATAGGACTCAGCAAAAAAAAACACAACAGCTACCGACTGACCTTCATTGATGAACCGGGCAAGAGGAGGGAGAAGTGACAACATCTCACGGCGGAGACATTAGAACAGCGTAGCAGTTAGCAGTAGTAGTAGCATGTGGCATTAGCGATAGCATGTAGCATAGCATTAGATGTTTAGTAGCATGCCCAAGACAGCTTGGAAACCGTTCCCTGCAGTGAACGTTCACCAAACCATCCTGCCCCCGGCGCCAACACACAACATGTGTAACAAAACAAACCAGCATTACTAACACTAATACCCATGCCTGAAGAGTAAGACACAGGGCCTACCTGGGTACAAGCTGGCCCGACAGCCAATCTTGTACAGCTGAACCTCGATCTGCTGTCATCAGACGAGGAACATCAACATAGGCCCGTCGTGTCGCCGAAAACATGCGTCGAAGATGCCAGGGGCCAGCAACCTCCGGTAAGCTTTCAACATTATGACTCTGATCTTTTTCATCCTGCTAGTTACGTATGGTGCACGCATCCAGTACGCTGGAACGAAAATAGAGGAAGGGTGTTTGGTGACCAGAGTCATGGTTATATGGGCTACGCCTCCATAGGGGCGGGGCCCCATACAGGTGTGGGTGCATGTAGTTGTTCGTTGGGGATACAGTAGGTATCATAGGAGATAAGGGGTATCTCATAAGGCTCAGAGGGGGACGCGATAAGCAAATACGATATATAACTGTCAGAGTTAGATCGCTGGAAAGCTACTGAGTTGCGATCCTTCATGTTGTATTGGGGTCCTGTTGTTTTGAAGGATTCCCTCCCCAGTGAGCTGTATGACAACTTCATGTTGTTTTCTGTTGGAATGTACTTGTTGCTGTCCCCTAGTATTTCTGAGGAAATGTTGGCCTTTGCGCACAAGTTGATGGTTTCTTTTGTTGAACACTTTGGGACAGTGTATGGAAAAGATGAAATTGTGTACAATGTACACCAGCTTATTCATTTGGCTGAGGAATACAGGAAGTTTGGCACTCTAGATAATATCTCATGATACCCTTTTGAGAACTATCTTGGACAAATTAAGCATCTTCTACGCAAGCCACATCAGCCTCTACAACAGGTAGTGAAAAGGTTGTCTGAAATTCCACATGTTGGATCCCCATGTCCCACAGATGATCCAATTTTGCGTAATATTCACACTGATGGGCCTGTCCCCCCACAGTTTACTTCTTCACAACAGTACAGGAAGGTCTCCACTCATCGGTTTACTTTGTCCACAAAGAAAGGAGACAATTGTATTGAGGTTGGAGATGGATTTGCATTAGTAGAGAATATTCTTAAATCAGAGGAAGAGGTATATATAATTTACAGAAAGTACAGACACAAACAGCCATACTACATGTATCCCTGTGAATCATCATACATTGGTACATACAAGGTCAGTGGCTTGCAAGAAGATATAGGGATAGGTAAACTTGGCTATATCAAGCGCAAATGTCTTCTCTCTCCAGACGGAGATGGTGCCATTGCAATACCACTACTTCATTTAACAGCATAACCATACTGCCCTACAAAGCTAAAGTGCAGTAACTATATTGACACACTGACTCTAACGTCGGATTTCGGGGCATAACTTACCTCATTACACAATTAGTACAATATTACATGTACACAGATAACATGTTTGGCTGGCCAATTGAAACGCTTAAAGCCCAACCTCCAGGTTAAACCCTACTGATCAATTATGGGTAGTTTACATCATTGGTATATAATTTCATTATTTATTTTTTTCCATTTGACACCGGAAATGCCACTCTGAAAGAGGTAAAAAGGTCCACGCACGAATAACATGCACGCGCGAATCAAAAAAGCTTATCAAACGCTGACGTCACTACAGGTGCATATTAATGAGCCGAATCTAAAAGCTTATCAGACGCTAGCACGGCCGTGACGTCACTTCAGGAAATGCCTTGCCCGTCCGGGTCATAGTACTAGATCAATGGTGGCCCACTCGGTGCATCACAGTTAGCATTCTATAGATATCTATGAGTTAGCCTATAGCTCCGCCGTCCCTGCTACAGTCGGGACCACTACACTGACGTTAGCCTATGGTTCTCTCCTCTTTGTGTGCCCCCGTCCTCGCGGGTGTCCTGCGGAGGAGCTTGTGGACGCGACAACAGCGGCGGCCGTTGTTAGCTCATAGCTATCGTGTACCACTAGCCTTTACGGGCTCGAGCACCCTACAGGCTGCCACCATTGTCGCCGTTGTCGCGTCCATGGGCCCCCCGGCAGGGTACCCGTGGGGACGGGGTGTACAGAGAGGAGAGAACCATTTTGGGTCGGCCGTTCATGCCGGCCAGCGAGCCGGATGTCGGGATATGTTGTTAGCACAATAGCTACTAAGCTAAGCTATGTTGGCTACTAACGTTATAAACACAATATGTGTACAACGACACAATGATTTACATTATTACAAATATGGTAACGTGGTTGTGGCTTTAGAGATGGGTGGCTATAATCACGGAGCAATGGTGTTAGGTGAAACAGATACATTTTCATTCGGCTAGTAGTAGCAAGCATATATCTATGGTAGCAAGGCTCTCTGCCTGCAGTGCCTGCCACTAGCTGTGTGTGACTCTCAGCGCCCCCTGGTGAGCCCCCTGGTGCCCTGCACCTGTTGTGACGAAATCATTTCGATTACACACGCACGTTATGAACCATTGATTAAAATATCCACGTGCGTGGTGATTGTGTTGGGCAGACAAAATGTTTGATAAAAACGCAAAAACTGGGTCAATTTCAATACTTTTTTTTCCCTTCTTCATGAAACTCACCGTTGGCCTAGTCTACATTGTTTATTGAACAAAAATACAACGTGAAGGTTGGCCTTTAAAGGAAAACTCCAACATTTTGTGAAATTAGCTTATTTAACATCTTCCCTGGAGTTGGACAAGAAGATACATACCTTTTTCGTCTCTCTGCATGCATTGGGCTTAGGGAACGCCTGGACCGTTAGCCTAGCTTAACTTCATCACTGGAAGTGGGGCAGACATCTAGCCTAGTTCACTACAGTCAGGAAATATACTCCAAATACAACTCCCAAACGTTCCTGTAAACATGTTGTGACCTGTGTGTTTACCACGTCTCCCAGTCACACAAGTCACACGAGTCTCCCAGTCACATGAGTCTCGTGTGACTGGGAGACTTGTGTGACTTGGAGACTCGTGTGACTTGTGTGACTTGGAGACTTGTGTGACTTGTGTGACTTGGAGAGTTGTGTGACTCGTGTGACTTGGAGACTTGTGTGACTTGGAGACTTGTGTGACTTGATTGACTTGGAGACTTGTGTGACTTGTGTGACTTGGACTTGTGTGACTTGTGTGACTTGGAGACTTGTGTGACTTGGAGACTCGTGTGACTTGTGTGACTTGGAGACTTGTGTGACTTGTGTGACTTGGAGACTTGTGTGACTCGTGTGACTTGGAGACTTGTGTGACTTGGAGACTTGTGTGACTTGTGTGACTTGGAGACTTGTGTGACATGTGTGACTTGTGTGACTTGGACTTGTGTGACTTGTGTGACTTGTGTGACTTGGAGACTTGTGTGACTTGGAGACTCGTGTGACTTGTGTGACTTGGAGACTTGTGTGACTCGTGTGACTTGGAGACTTGTGTGACTTGGATACTTGTGTGACTTGTGTGACTTGGAGACTTGTGTGACTTGTGTGACTCGTGTGACTTGGACTTGTGTGACTTGTGTGACTTGGAGACTTGTGTGACTTGGAGACTTGTGTGACTCATGTGACTTGGAGACTTGTGTGACTTGGAGACTTGTGTGACTTGGAGACTTGTGTGACTCGTGTGACTTGGAGACTTGTGTGACTTGGAGACTTGTGTGACTTGTGTGACTTGGAGACTTGTGTGACTTGTGTGACTTGTGTGACTTGGACTTGTGTGACTTGTGTGACTTGTGTGACTTGGAGACTTGTGTGACTTGTTTGACTGGGAGACTTGTGTGACTCATGTGACTTGGAGACTTGTGTGACTGGGAGACTTGTGTGACTGGGAGACTTGTGTGACTTGTGTGACTGGGAGACTTGTGTGACTGGGAGACTTGTGTGACTTGGAGACTTGTGTGACTCATGTGACTTGGAGACCTGTGTGACTCATGTGACTTGGAGACTTGTGTGACTTGGAGACTTGTGTGACTTGGAGACTTGTGTGACTCATGTGACTTGGAGACTTGTGTGACTTGTGTGACTTGTGTGACTTGGACTTGTGTGACCTGTGTGACTTGGAGACTTGTGTGACTTGGACACTTGTGTGACTTGTGTGACTGGGAGACTTGTGTGACTTGTGTGACTGGGAGACGTGGTAAATACACAGGTCACAACATGTTTACGGGAATGTTTGGGAGTTGTATTTTGATTGTATTTGGAGTATATTTCCTGACTGTAGTGAACTAGGTTAGATGTCTGCCCCACTTCCAGTGATGTCAAGTCAAGTCAAGTCAAGAGTTTTATTTGTCACGGCATACGAGTATACAATGAAATGCGGGTGGTCTTGCCTGCAACGATGTGCAATACAGTGGGTACAACATATAATAGAATCCAATACAAAAACATTGTGCAATAACAGGTAACAGGTAACAGGTAACATGGTGTGACATCAAAATCGGTATCTGTACATAGTTATTTACAGAGCATATAGGACATGCTAGGTAGCTTTGGTAGTGAAATACACTGTTACTGTTGCTACTACTGATTTAAAGTGGCCTTTCCTTTTGGCAATAAGTGTGAGTGTGTGCGCATGAGTGTGTGCCCGCTCATGTTAAAGTGTAAAGTGGCTGCTAGTGTGTGAGTGTGCACAGCGTGCGTGTCGTGTGTGTGCTCATGTGTGCTTATGTGTGGATAGTTCAGTGTTCTGTGGTACTCAATGTTCATTGTTCAGGACTCTGATGGCCTGGGGGAAGAAGCTAAGCATAAGCCTCTCTGTCCTAGTAGCTGGGGTTCGCAGGTGTGTGCCTGACCTCAGCAGCTGAAACAGGCTGTTATTGGGGTGGTGGGGGTCTTTCATTATTCTGCAGGCTCTGGATTTGCACCTCTTGTTGTATAGAACCTGCAGGGGAGGTAGTGCAATACCCGTGGTACGCTCGGCTGAGCGCACCACTCTCTGTAGGGCCTTCTTGTCCTGTGCCGTGCTGTTTCCATACCAGGCAGTGATGTTTCCGGTCAGGATGCTCTCTACCGCTCCTGAGTAGAAGGACTGGAGTATCTTCCCTGATACTCTGAACTTCCTTAACTGTCTCAGGTGGTAGAGGCGCTGTTTCGCCTTCTTTACTACTGTGTCTACTGTATGTGTGTTGACCATGTCAGATCCTCTGAGATGTGGACCCCCAGGTACTTAAAGCTGCTCACCCTGTCCACGGTAGTCCCGTTAATCATCAGTGGTGTGTGCGTCTCCTGCTGTCCTCTCCTATAATCCACGATCAGCTCCTTGGTTTTACCAATGTTCAGGAGCAGGCTGTTGTCCTGGCACCAGCGTTCCAGTACCTCAACCTCCTCCCGGTAGGCCTTCTCGTCGTTGTCCGAGATCAGCCCCACCACCACCCGTGTCGTCTGCGAACTTCACTATGGAGTTGGAGCTGAACTTGGCCACACAATCGTGTGTGTAGAGTGAGTACAGCAGGGGGCTCAGAACACATCCCTGGGGGGACCCGATGCTCAGGGTGATGGTGTTGGAGGTCTGACCCCCCACCCTGACCGCCTGGGGTCTTTCGCTCAGAAAGTCCAGTACCCAGGCGCTCAGGGCGGAGCTCAGACCTAGCTCGATCAGCTTGTCCACCAGTCTGGTGGGGACTATGGTGTTGAACGCTGAGCTGTAGTCAATGAACAACAGTCTCACGTAGCCCCCCTTCTGATGGTCAAGGTGAGAGAGGGTGCTGTGCAGTACCTGGGAGACCGCGTCATCGGTGGACCTGTTTGTCCTGTATGCAAATTGCATAGGGTCCATATCACTGGGGAGGGAGGCACAAATGTGGTCCTTGACCAGCCTCTCGAAACATTTCATGACCACAGAGGTGAGTGCCACCGGTCTGTAGTCATTTAGACATGTTTGGGAGGGTTTCTTCGGTACAGGGATGATGGTAGACATCTTGAAGCAGGCAGGGACCACTGACTCCGCCAGGGATTGATTAAATATGGCGGTGAACACCGGGGCCAGCTGGTTGGCACAGGACTTGAGTATGCGTCCTGTTATACCATCTGGGCCAGCAGCCTTCCTGGTGTTCACCTGCATAAATGCTCTTCTCACACTGTGTTTCGACAACGAGAGAGCGTCCCCGCCCCCCCTGCGGTTGCCCCCCCCCCCTCCACAACAGCCGGCGCGCCAGTGACGTCACTAGCCGGAGAGCCAGCAGCGCCACTGTCTACACCAAACCGAGCGTAGAAGGTGTTGAGCTTGTCCGCGAGGGAGGCGTCGTCGCTCCCCATTGAGGGGGCGCTGACTTTATAGTCAATTATTGTCTTCAGTCCCTGCCATTAAGCAGAAGTTAAGCTAGGCTAACGGTCCAGGCGTTCCCTAAGCCCAATGCATGCAGAGAGACGAGAAAGGTATGTATCTTCTTATAACTCCAGGGAAGATGTCAAATAAGCTAATTTCACAAAATGTTGGAGTTTTCCTTTAAATGCTTCAAAAATGCAATGTGTGTAGTGCACTTTGGCTTTGTAGGACGGTATGGGAATGGCTTGTAAGGAGAGATCATTATGAGTACCGTAAATTCTCATTTCAGCCCTTTGAAGATGAATGGTGAGGTGGTGCTGTGGTCAGTTGTACAGTTCCCAAATGGTGGGACAGCAGTAGTTCTAGAGAGCTGGTTTAATGCTAAAGACCAGACTGTGTTATGGCCCCCTAAACACATAAAGCTCACAAAAGCCCTACGAGATGAACTGCAACCAGATGATAAATGGATCACCTATAAGGATGTACGTGAGCTTACTACGTGTGGTGAGTAATTTGTGCAACACATACACAAAAAGTGAGGACGCAAATTGTGACGATGCACGATATGATAAGAGGTGTTATATATATTTTTTCATTAAACACTGGACTGCAGATATGTTAATTGTCATTTTCTCTCTCCTCTTTCCAGAGACCCATGATGAGGCCAAAAAACGAGAGACCAAGTACACCTCAACTATGTGTCCAACCTCTGAAATTGAATCTGAGGACGAAGGAGATCTCCGCCAGAAAAGAAGATCCAGTTTGTTAAAGGGACAACTCTCCCTAGGGTGTAGTAAATAATTGCACTGCTGTTGTAGTTGCAAGTAGTGCTAAAAGGATAACACACTATGTATTCAGACTTTAGCCTTGACTAATAAGCGTAGTATCATAACTACATTTATTACATGTGTGTATATATATAATTTTTTTTAGGCCAAATCAGCAGTATGTGCACTCGGACTCTGATGACCACTCGAGTGGCGACGCCAAAAGAAAACGTTTTGCCAAAGCACCTGATGTGGGTTTCCCAGGTATTGATGCAATGCATTTATTTTATATAGGCACTTTGGAAATGATCACTGCTACAATAATAATAATAATAATAATAATAATAATAATAATAATAATAATAATAATAATAATAATAATAATAATAATAATAATAATAATAATAATAATAATAATAATAATAATAATAATAATAATAATAATAATAAACAGTTAAACAAATTAGTCTGACCATGTACCGACAAATTGAGCATTTTAATTTGATTGGACTTCTGCGTTTCTTGCAGTTATTCTATAGTTGGCCCAAAATATATACATTGTGAATAACATGCCAACTAAAATATGTTGTAGGACAGACTCCAAAATCGAGCCGGTCTCGTAAGGCGCTAAGATCCGGCAAGCCTCCAGTTGTGTGGCCACTAGGCCAAGAGCCTACAATGAATGGTATGTTGCTATGAATGTTAACATGCCAACTAGATGACTGTTTAAACATGATTTGTAGCATCTTCAATTCTCACCCTGGCTTACCTTTTTTAGATTCTTTGGATGGTGGCATGATCTACAGCTATTTAGATTTGTTGCAGACTCCTGATCCAAATAACAGTAAGTGAACCCATATCTGTGTTCTTGTGAGGAGCTTGCTGGCAGGAGCTCGCTGGCATCATGCATGCAACAGAATACATGTTTACAATGTATGCATGCCAGCCCACTACAAAAATTCAAAGCCTTCACAACTTGCAAGCAATGTCACAATAAAAATGTGTAGTTGTACATAATGCTTTTATATTGAGCACAATTTCCACCATGTTTGAGTCGCAACTTATTTTACATTTCCCCTTTGTAGATCTGGTTACTAGCAACTACCGGCAATCGCTAACTCAACATAATGGTGAGTTATCAAGCAGTCTCATAACATAATATTCTGGCATGTTTAAAATATCTGTATTGTCTCGCATTGTCTTTGATATTTTTATTAAAGTAGTATTTGGCAGTGCACGTGAAATCAGCTGAATGGAAATCAAACATTTTCTCACATGGGGGATTACAATAGCGTCATTTGCTAATAACTTTGTGTATTTCCTACTGTGTTTCAGCCGAGATGCCAGGATTTGATATTGTACAGTACCACCAGCTCCAGCAGGCCTCACATGTCCAGCAGCTGCAAGATCGACAAAGTGCAAGTAGTGGTATGATACTGTACTCTTTCAGTAACAGTGTTTTGAGAGACGGGGATACAACTCCTTACACCCCTTCCTGACATAGAGCGACGCGAGCGAGCGAGAAAAAGTGATTAAAATGTATTCGTTTCAATCAGACTATCCTGACCTGCCGCAAGCGACAGTGAACTGAGCAGCGATGTCGTTCACCCCTCAAATATTCGCTCGCTGTGTCTCTAGTTGAGCGATTACGCGGCAGAGTCCCGCCCCTAAACACTTTTTATTGGTCGAGAATCCAGGTAACACACACTCGGACACGCGCTGCGTCATATCAGGACAGTGTTGTGTGCGATTTCGTCTCCAGTTCGCTCGCTTGCTGCCTGTCAGGAACCGGTGTTAGTGATTATGACATGTATGTTAGTTTGACTGACAAGTCTGATTTTGTATTTATTTTTAAATATAATGATTTGTTTCTACAGGGATGTCGGGATGCAGCTCGGGGCAATACAACAGTCCCCCTGGTCTCTCACAACATGCACAAAATGGTATGCCATTTTAGAGGGAACTACCACCAGTTTGATCCAATGCAGTCAAACTATAGTGAAATATATAACTATGATTTTGTTTCTACAGGGATGTCAGGATACAGCTCAGGGCACTACAACACCCCATCTGGTGTTTCACAGCGTAGACAGATGGCCGGCGATGACGGGCAGCTTATGAAAGGCAAGTCTATTGGACATGGTGTAATTCCTCGTGTGATTTGCTGCTTATTTTTATTTCTCACTTAATGATTTTAACTCTTCTTCTGAAGACCTTACCATCCAGAAGATGAATTCAATGCTTGCTGAATTACTTGTCGTGGTGAAGGATCTGTCCAGAGATGTGCAGTTCATCAAGACCGAGTTGGCTGAGGGCAACATATCTGGTGGGACCAGGGGACACGGGGTGGCCACCACAACCACTATGCTCCCCTTCCAGCTGCCAATCGCCAGTGAACAAGACTTCAATGAGGCAGAATCATTACTGATGGAGCAATCAGTCCGTCAAAAGATGGTAATTTATTGAACTGCATTCATTTATCAAATGTAGATCATTTCAGTGTGGTCTTGTTCAGGGGAAAAATGTGTTTAGCACTTTCTAGTTCAAAACGTGTTAGAGCTTGTATATCTGCTATTTATGAAATGTTTTGAAATTGTTCAAATATACCGTTTACATATGGACAGGAGGGTTAATGTGGTTAAACCTAATGACTGGCATGGACTGGAATATCAGTGCATGCATAAAGTGTGTGTATAAACAAGTTGGTTGCTCTGTGTTCATAAAATAAATGTTATGCTGTTTCTAACGCAGGGCCTTCATTTTCTTCTCTCTGATTTAGATTTCTCGCCTGGCTTTGGTAGGAGGCACCAATTCAGAGAACCTGATTAGACTGATGTTGAAAACTGCTATGACCAACGCCCTGGCCAGTGGGTTCAACTGGGCTGGAAATAAAGACAAGCGTTGTTCAGAAAGCAAGAAGCCATTCAAGCACACAACACTACAAGCCTGCATGTTTGGTGAGCGTCCTCCCCTGCAAACTACTTCATAGGTTAAGTTTAGGTAGTGAGGCATGACTGTCTGCTGGTGATTCAGAATATAATTATGCTGTTGCAAAAACTTAAAAAAAAAGTGTTATGTTGGAATAAAGTGATGAAAGTGCAACCTATAAGAAATGGACAACGTAATTGGTGAGCTTTAGAGGTGCATGGATACACATTGTATTGCCTAGATGGTGTCAGGCTAGGCGATTGCTTATCTTTCCTGTCCAGTCTAACTAGATGCTGACTGTAGCTTGTTACTGTAGACCTACAGAGTGAGTAATTGAGTGATTAAAAAAAATCGCACTCGTGTGAAGTGAGGGGTGCTCTTATCATCGTACATCATCTCACCTCTCTTCCTCACTTTTTAATGTTTGTGTCTATCAGCTGCTGCTCGACAGTTTGACCCCAAGCTGACCGACCAGGACTACAGCGAAACTGTCAAGAAGTGGCTTCGTTATGCGCCAGACCGGGAGGGAGGCATCTCAAGGAACCGAAGTGACCCAAACTTAAGTCAAGCGAACCAGAGTCAAACTTAGGGTACCCCAGCACACACTGTTTCCCTGGTTCATACAGTACAAGGAATTACCCTCATGGACACTGTTCTTCCATGGACGGCATCTACTTGAATGACTTGCTGCTTCAGCCTGTTCTTGGAACCGAAGTGACCCAAACTTAAGTCAAGCGAACCAGAGTCAAACTTAGGGTACCCCAGCACACACTGTTTCCCTGGTTCATACAGTACAAGGAATTACCCTCATGGACACTGTTCTTCCATGGACGGCATCTACTTGAATGACTTGCTGCTTCAGCCTGTTCTTGGAACCGAAGTGACCCAAACTTAAGTCAAGCGAACCAGAGTCAAACTTAGGGTACCCCAGCACACACTGTTTCCCTGGTTCATACAGTACAAGGAATTACCCTCATGGACACTGTTCTTCCATGGACGGCATCTACTTGAATGACTTGCTGCTTCAGCCTGTTCTTGCAGTGTTTATTTTTTTATTTTTTATTTTAACCTTTATTTACCCAGGGTAGGTTCGCTGAGCACGGATGCTCTTTTTCAGCTACGCCCTGCTTCACATTCACAGAGTTCCATTCACACCTGGGAGCTGCCCAGTACAACCACAGTCTGACACTGTTGGCCACTGAGCAACTCCACTGGAGCAGTTGGGGGTTTAGTGCCTTGCTCAAGGGCACTTCAGCGGTTGGTGTTAAGGGTATGGGAGAGAGTTATATGGGAGAGAGTTATAGAAACATTAGGGGTGTAACGGTACACAAAATCCACGGTTCGGTACGTACCTCGGTTTTGAAGTCACGGTTCGGTATTCTTTTCGGTACAGTGGGGGGGGGGGGGGGGGGAGGAGGGGAATACAAAAAAATCTGCTTTTCATTTATCTATCGAATTGGCCATAATTGACTGAGCAAACTAATGCTTACTGCTTAAGTAAATCTGAAGATTATTATATAGCAGATGCCTTGGAGGATAAATTCAAATCTTCTGCCATTGTTATTTAACCCTTGTGTCTGAAAACTAAAGTATTATACTCTTATTAGGGGACATAATTGAAAAACTCCATAAAAAGATTATGTTGAAATAATTTCCCACTTTCTTTTCCATAAATATTTTATTCAACTTCAGCCCTGATCATAACCATTTTTTATATTTTTTTTGTAATGAAATACTCCCACTTTTCTGAAAAGAGTTGTTAAATATGACAAAAAAACAATATGTGGTGGTTATGATCGGGCTGAAGTTGAATAAACAATTTATGAAAGAGAGTAAAAAAAATACAAGATAATTAAAAGATTATGCCACATATTATATTGGCTACAAACATAATCACTGCAAAGTTATCAAACAAATAAGAATCTGATCAGACACAAGGGTTAAGTTGTTGTTCCCTTTCTAATTTCCTCAAAAACATCTAGTCTAGTGATCAATATTATTTGACAATTGATGCTTTTTGTTGGACATTTCAGTCAGTGAGCTCATACTTTGAGCTCATAAATTTATAGTTAAAATGATTGAGACAACGCAATCTTGTCTTCGTTGTGCATGAATGCGTGTGCTCACCACACACGATACGTGTGTCACTATTCTGGCAGTGGCTATATATAGTATTGTTAATGAAACGTCTGTTATAAGGTCTGTTATCTAATGTTTGTGTAAAAGGTTAACTGGTCACTGTGGAAGTATGATGAGACCCTCTTGAAAGAAACAAAAATATTTTTATATTAAAGCCATGTTGTCATTTTTGTTCACACATTTTTGGAAATATGGTCATATAAGAATTTTGAACAACAATAGTGTGTTTAACAGCAGGAAAAAAACATGTAATGTTATGATGTATACATATCAGCAGCAATATTTTAATGTAAAATGTACATTAATCAGTATTGATTCCTTAACTTTACAAGTTACAAGTAGATGTACAAGTTACAAATGTACAAGTAGATTACCATTTAGATTATGGTTGAATAAACATTGATGTCTAACATTGATTCAATATAAAATCAACTAAAATGTGCATGTAGATTACCATTTAGATGATGGTTGAATCAATAATAATAATAATAATGGATTGGATTTATATAGCGCTCTTCGTGACACCCCAGAGACCCCAGAGCGCTTACAGAGTCCATTATTCGTTCATACACAGTCATACCGGTGGTGGTAAACTACAATTGCAGCCAGAGCTGCCCTGAGGCAGACTCACGGAAGCGTGGCGAATAATCAACGCCTACGGCCCCTCCGACCACCACCAACATTCATTCACATGCATACACATTCATACGAGGCAAGTAGGTTAAGTGTCTTGCCCAAGGACACAACGGCAGTGGGATGGACATGGGCTTGAGCGGGATTCGAACCACCAACCCTTCGATCATTGGACGACCCGCTCTACCCCTGAGCCACGCCGCCCCGAATCAACATTGATATAGTATCAGTTATGGTTATTCACCTAATGTTGATTCAACATGTAAGTCTATCTATTTGCTATCTCGGATGTCTATGGCTTGGGGGGGGAAACATACACTTTAGAATCACCAGAAAGGCTTTCGAAATAGTGAAATGCCATGTTGGCCTCAATATTTTCAAAACAAATGACATGAAAAGGTTATGAAATTAACAAGAATGTGATAAAATATGTAATACAAAGGCGCCTCCCGCAAACTGAACAGTGACATCTCCTTAGCAAATGACCTCAATACCTTCTATGCAAGGTTTGATGCTGGTAACAACAACACCAGCACACAAGCCACGGCAATGGGGGGGGGGGGGGGGGGGGTCGGCTGCTGATGGAGGCGCAGTGTTCAGGGTAACAGAGCATGAGGTGAGGCGGACCTTTAAAAAAGTGAATATCAGGAAGGCAGCAGGTCCGGACGGCATCCCCGGCCGCGTCCTAAAAGTCTGTGCCGACCAACTGGCCCCAGTATTCACTGACATATTTAACCTGTCCTTAGAACAGGCTGTCATCCCCACCTGCCTGAAGAAGTCCACTATTATCCCTGTACCCAAAAAATCCAAGCCTGCTTGCCTCAACGACTACCGCCCTGTAGCTCTCACCTCCATAGCCATGAAGTGCTTTGAGAAGCTAGTAAAGGGCTACATCTGCTCCTCCCTCCCCATCAACATGGACCCCCTGCAATTTGCATACCGCCCCAACAGGTCCACGGAGGACGCCATAGCCCATGTGCTGCACACAGCAGCATCACACCTGGACAAGGGGCAGGGGAACTATGTGAGAATGCTATTCATCGACTACAGCTCGGCATTCAATACCATAGTCCCCTCCATACTCATAGCCAAGCTCAGGGACCTGGGCTTGAACTATGACCTCTGCCAGTGGGTCTTGGACTTCCTGACTGGCAGACCCCAGGTGGTGAGAGCAGGCAACTGCACCTCCTCATCCATCACCCTCAACATAGGGGCCCCCCAGGGCTGTGTTCTGAGTCCCCTCCTCTACTCCCTGTACACACACGACTGTGTGGCTCAGCGGAGTAGCAATACAATCATCAAATTTGCTGACGACACAGTGGTGGTGGGCCTGATCTCTGCCAACGACGAGAGGGCCTACCTGGAAGAGGTCAAGGTCCTGGCGGGATGGTGCCAGGAAAACAGCCTCTCCCTGAACGTCAGCAAAACAAAGGAGATGATTGTGGACTTCAGGAGGTCGGGGGTCAAGGACTACAGCCCCCTCAGCATCGACGGGGCACCGGTTGAGAGAGTCAACAGCTTTAAGTACCTCGGAGCCTACATATCCGAGGACTTGACATGGACCACACACATTGACAGTGTTGTGAAGAAGGCACGACAACGCCTCTACTTCCTCAGGCGCCTAAGGAAGTTCCAAGTCAGTCAGAAGATCCTTAAGAACTTCTACTCATGTACAATAGAGAGCATCTTGACCGGCAACATCACCTCCTGGTTTGGGAATAGCATTGCACAAGACCGAAGCAGACTACAAAGAGTGACACGTTCAGCCGAACGCACAATTGGAGGGGGGCTCCCCACCCTCCAGAACATTTACAACAAGCGTTGCAAGGGCAAGGCTAAGAGAATCATTAAAGACTCCAGTCACCCGAACAACTGCCTCTTTGAACTGCTGCGGTCAGGCAAGCGATACCGGAGTCTCAAGGCGAGCACAGAAAGACTCAGAAGAAGCTTCTATCCCCAGGCCATCAGGCTGCTAAACGAACAATGAACACTACACAACAACAACCACCAAACGCACATAGCACACACATCCACACGCACACACTCACTTTAAACAAACACACTGTAGCACCCACTCCACACACTTTATAGCACACACCCACTTTAAACAAACACACTGTAGCACCCACTCCCCACACTTTATATTTATTGATGAAGGATTGCACTACAACTCGTACACCTTACTGTAAATTGTACCTAAATTGTACCTCATCCCATTTCTGCTTTGCACTATATAGTACTGTACATTAGTACACTGCATAGTATTGTATATTATATGGTAACTCAGAACATTGTACATATGTCTATACCGAACACTGTGACCTAATTTTCTTCTTCTAAATTACATGCTATACTATGTTATTTGATACTATCTTGTCTAGCACAGTCTCTGGAGCGTAACAGTAAGAAGCATTTTGTATGAAAGTATTCTGTACTTCTGTATGACAACTATTAAAGAAACTTGAAACTTGAAACTAATAAAAACGGAGCTCAACGCAGACATTTGATCAGTAGAAATCCATTTGTTTCCCCCATACCAAGATGGCGGCGTTCTCGTGACGTCAGAGTGTAGCTGACGTTAGCTTGCTAAACTATCAGACTTGCATGGTCTGTTTAGCTGACGTATAAGCTAGCAGACTCGCATGGTCTAGTGTAGCCGACGTTAGCTCGCTAAGCTAGCAGACTTGCATGGTCTGTATAGCTGACGTTAGCTGGCTAAGCTAGCAGACTCGCATGGTCTGTGTAGCTGGCTAAGCTAGCAGATTCGCATGGTCGAGCTGACGTTAGCTGGCTAAGCTAGCAGACTTGCATGGTCTGTGTAGCTGGCTAAGCTAGCAGACTTGCATGGTCGAGCTGACGTTAGCTGGCTATGCTAGCAGACTCGCATGGTCTGTGTAGCTGGCTAAGTTAGCAGACTTGCATGGTCGAGCTGACGTTAGCTGGCTAAGCTAGCAGACTTGCATGGTCTGTGTAGCTGCTAAGCTAGCAGACTCGCATGGTCTGTATAGCTGACGTTAGCTGGCTAGGCTAGCAGACTTGCATGGTCTGTGTAGCTGACTAAGCTAGCAGACTCGCATGGTCTGTATAGCTGACGTACGTTAGCGTGCGCTGTTATAAGTTAACGCTACTTTCCAGGCCGGGGGTTTTGACTTTTTCAAACCGTGAAACCGGTTACCGGCACATGCCTAATGTGAATAGCATAATACATTATATTGTCAAGGACTTACCAAAGAGTTGTGCGCACTTGACTAGTCATGCTGAATGAAGCCACCATGGCGCCAAGTTTTTCTTTTAATGCCTCAAGTCCCATGAGATCTTCTAGCTGGCCTCGCAAGTTGCTTACGACCTACCCCCTCGAAGGGGAGGGGGGAGGGGAGGGGGGATTATCAGCACTACGTTGTAACCATGTAATTTCATTGTTGGGCATTTCAACATTGAAAAACAAGCATCTATAATGTTGAAATGGTATCTGTAATTTAGATATTGAATAAACATAGCTTTTTCAACCTCAACCAAAAATAACCAATCTGACCAAATCCAACATTTAATTAATGTCTTTTGCTATCTGGGTCACGTATGGCTACAGCAGTGCCATATGTCGAGGTGAATGGGGAGAACGCTGAGGCGGGGGCTTGTGTTGCAGTTTGCACAACCCTACCCTCCGTTTTTGGGTTTGGTACAGACCCTTTTTGTCAGGGTCCGCAGCAGTGATAGCTCTGGCCGACGAGATCCAATCTCTGTTGGCGAAGCAGGCCGTCGTCGTGGTCCCATGAGAGGACGCAGTGAGCGGCATGTCCTCCCGGTATTCTCTGGTGCCCGAGAAATCAGGGGGGGGGGTGTCAGACCCATACTGGACCTGTCCCATGGAAGTTTCAGAATGTTGACCGTCTCCCACCTGTTAGGCGCTGTCAGGTGGGGGACTGGTTCACCTCTATAGACCTGTATGATGCGTATTCGCATCCCGATCTTCCATCCTAGGACATACCTACGCTTCCTTTGCAGGGCTTAGCGTACGGGTACCAGAGGCTGCCGTTCGGCTACTCTCTGGCTCCCCGCATCTTCACCAAGTGCGTGGAGACCGCGCTGGGGCCTCTGCGTCGTCGGGGGTTACGAGTTTTATTCTACCCTGGATGACGTTCTGGTCCTCGGCCGGTCAGGGAAGGTCACCAGGTCTCATACCAGGCAGGTGGTGGAATTCCTCACCAGCCTGGGTTTTGCTGTAGACTGGAAGTCGAGTACTCCTCTTCCCAGTCAACGGGTGGAATACTTGGGCTTATTTCTAAGCTCAAGGTCTATATGGGCATCCCTCTCGGAGCGGCGGTGAGTGGGTGGTTCTCGGCGCGCTCGGGAGGTTCCGTCCTAGGGCGGTTACGGCGTTGTCCGTGATGCGCCTGCTCGGTATGATGGCATCTGCTCACTCTGTGGTCCCTCTTGGCCTCCTCTTCATGAGGAGGATACAGAGGTGGTTGTTTTCCAGTATGGAAACAGACCCAGTGTGAGACGTGGAAGTGGAAGCGGCTGAAGGTTCCCATGTCAGTACTGGGGGACCTCGTCCTCTGGGGAGGGCCTGGTGCCCTCACCAGCGAGGTCCCCGTGGGCAGCAGGCTGTCACATGTCACGGTCTTCACCGACGCCTCCCTCTTGGGATGGGGGGGGACGTGTCAGGCAAACGCAGTAGGGGGCAGCTGGCAAGACCATGCTGCCCGGTCTGCGCTACATTCAATGTGTTGAAATTGAAGGCAGTCCTTCTGGTCCTCAAACGGCTCGGCCACCTTGTGGTGGGCAAGCATGTTTTGATCAGGACGGAAAACACGACGTCAGCGTCGTATATTGACAGACAGGGAGGAGTTCGCTCCCCCCGTCTGCACCGGGCGGTGGTCGGGCTCTGGCTATGGGCATTCTCCATCTGCGCAGCCTGAGGGCTCTCCACATCCACAGCAGGGAGAATGTGGGTGCAGATGTGATGTCGCGGGGCGGTCCTCACCCTGACAAGTGGGGACTATGTACAGACAGGTCTGGGACCGATTCCGTGGCCGCCCGGGATTCTGTACGCATTCCCCCGCATACACCTGTTAGCTCAGCTGTTGGGGCGGGTACGTGGGGAGCGCGGGACTTGATCCTGGTCGCGCCGGGCCTCAGCTGTGTGGTCCCCGGCCCTGATTCAGCTCTTGGTGGCCCTGCCGTGGCCTGTTCCGTGGTCACTGCGGGCCCTCTCTCAGGCACGTTGAACTCTGTTCTGCCTCCTGTTCTGGGGCAGCCTCTAGGCTTGGCTGCTGAAAGTGTGAATCTGGTGGGGATGCGTCTTGACTCTTCTGTGGTTAACGCTATCCGGAACGCTCCGTCCACTACCGCGGCTTACGCTGGGGAGTGGCGTATGGTCGAGTGTGAGGGCGGAACATTGTTCAGCCACACTCTCGTGAAACATTCCTGCTTGGCGCTCTGCGTCTCAAGCCTGTGGAACGTTCTCTGTCTCCGAGTGGGAACTCCAACTGGTCCTGGGCCGGTTGTCGGAGGCCCCGGTTGAGCCTCTTGAGCAGGCGCCATTGGATCAGCTGTCTTAAGACGCGTTATTTTTGGCCATCACCTCCGCTAAGCGTGTGGGTGAGCTGTGTGCTCTCTCGGTGCGGCCTGAGTGCCTGTCTATTCGGCCGATAGCGGTGCGACTCTGAGGCCTAATCCAGTCTTCGTGCCAAAGAATATCTGGAGCTCTTTTCGCTCCAGGGATATTGTGGTTCAGGCGTTTTCATCCACCTCCTCACGCTAGTGAGTTGAAGGCGGGCCTTCACCTGTCGTGTCCTGTCCGTGCACTGGGGGTTTACCTTGTCGGACTCAGGATCTCAGGGCTTCCGTTCAACTGTTTGTTTGTTACGGTGGCCCTCGCGTGGGTGAGGCGCTGTCCAAGCAGCACCTGTCACAGCACCAACGCATGAAAAAGGACACACACTTGATCTCGTCCTGTCATTTGGGCTGTATATATCTGTCAATATTATTGATATATGTGCTGCTGCTTTTTCTGACCACTCACCTATTGTTTTCTCCACTAAAATCCCTTGCTCTGCTATTTCCCCTCATGTACCTACAAAAAAATCCTGCACGTTTACCTCTGACACTGCTGCCCACTTTTCTGATGCCTTCTCCAGCTCCCCAATATGTGTCTTAAATGCAAACAGTGTCCCAAATATCGATGACTATCTCTCCATGTTCAACGAGTCATGCACCGATATTTTAAATACTGTAGCACCTTTTAAAACTAAACGCATAAAACCCCTCCCCACACCCTGGCTAAATGAATCCACGCGTACTCTTAGATGTGCATGTAGACGTGCCGAGAGGAAATGGAGGAAGGACAGGTTGCATGTCTCCCTCCAAATCCTACACAGCGCCCTGTCCATCTACCAAACGGCTGTCAAAATTGCAAAAACAACTTACATTTCTAACCTAGTCACAAAAAATTCAAATAAACCCCAGGCCTTGTTCAAAGTCCTAAACTCCCTCATCAACCCCTGTGCCACTCCCTCTGTTGTACCTTCATTAGCTCTATGTGAAGGCTTCCAACACTTTTTCATCAGCAAAGTCTCTGCCCTTAGATCTCTCTCCCCCCTGCCCCCCTTGCCCTCCCCACCCCCCCCTCCCCCCCCCCCCCCCCCCACCCACTGCCTGCTGTTTTTGACCAGTTTGCCCCAGTCTCCCTCTCCTCCCTTTCTGATGCCATTAAACACCTGCGACCAACAAATTGCCCCTCAGACGCACTCCCCTTGCGCATCCTAAAGGAAGTACCTGACCCTGTCCTCCTCCCATTATTACCTCTACTAAACGCCTGCCTCAGCACTGGATGTGTCCCGGCTGCCTTCAAGCATGCTGTGGTCCAGCCCCGGATAAAGAAGCCCAACCTCGATCCCTCTGTCTTTGCCAATTTTAGACCCATCTCACAATTACCATTTTTATCAAAAATCCTGGAGCGCATAGTCTACATACAGCTACAATCATTCCTTGAACACAACAACATCCATGATAAATTCCAATCTGGCTTTAAACCACGACACAGCACTGAAACGGCCCTCCTCCGTGTCTTAAACGACCTGATTTCAGCTGCTGATGCAGGTAACTCATCCCTACTACTACTCCTTGACCTCACAGCCGCCTTTGATACGGTAGATCACCACATCCTCTTAGCTCGCCTCGAGCATTACGTAGGCCTTAGGGGCCCCGTCTTAGACTGGTTCCGGTCCTACTTAAGTAATAGGACCTTCTCTGTCCAACTTGGTGACTTCACTTCCTCTGTGGCCCCCCTCACCTGCAGGGTGCCCCAAGGCTCGATATTGGGTCCCACTCTCTTCCTCCTATATATACTCCCCCTAGGCCAGATCTTGGCAAAACATAACATCTTATTCCACTGCTTCGCCGATGACGTGCAGGTCTACCTCCCCTTAAAACCCACCAAAGGGAAAACATCAATAACACCACTACTTGACTGCCTGGCAGAAATCAAGTGCTGGATGTCTGAAAACTCCCTGACATTAAATGAAGGGAAAACTGAGGTAATTGTTTTTAATAGTGCCCCCCCGACCCCCCTCATTGACGCACTTGGTCCCCTGGGTCCAAACCTCTCCACATCTGTCAGGAACCTCAGGGTCATCTTTGACAGCAATTTTAAATTTGACAAACAGGTCAGCGCCGTAGTCAAAAACAGTTTTTACCACCTTAGACTCCTGGCGAAGACAAAGGCATACCTCTCCCAAAGTAACCTAGAGACGGTGATACGATTTTAAATTAGCCCTAAATTATTTTAAATCACTAAATGGCACGGCTCCTCCCTATCTGTCCGAACTCCTGCACCGCCACACCCCCCACCGATCCCTCAGATCAGCTGACCAGCTGCTACTGGTGGTGCTTAGAACTAGGCTCAAGACTAGGGGAGACAGAGCTTTCTCCACCGCAGTGCCTAGACTGTGGAACAGCCTCCCCCTCAGCGTACGGACCGCCCAGACCGTGCAGGCTTTTAAATCACTTTTAAAAACCTACCTGTTCTCCTTGGCCTTCCCCCCCACTTAATCACCACTAGACCCCTGGCCCTTCTATCCTCTTTGTTTTACTGTGTCCTACCTGTTTTTATTACTTTCATTGCTTTATTATGTTTTTAATCTTATATCTTGCATCACATTATTTTGTTTTTATCAACCTGCCTGTGAAGCACTTTGGTGCCAGCTGACCGCTGCCTGGAAATGTGCTATATAAATAAAATTGACGTGACTTGACTTGACATTGGTTTTGCGAGGGCGTTGCCCTTTGCTACACGTTGGCTGGACAGGTCCCCCCTCGGGCTGCTGCCCTGTTAGGGGGGGCCTCGGTGGAGGACATCTGTGCTGCAGCCTCCTGGTCCTCCCCGGGTCCCTTCGTTAAGTTTTACCTCGTGGACATCACTGGGGGTTCTGTCTCCCAGGCGGTTCTGAGGTCTGGGACCTCTCCTACGTCCCACCATTTGGTGGGCTAGCAGGGGTGTGTGGGTGTGTGCCACGGGGTGCTGTGTCACACGTGGTACTGCCTGTGCTGTGCATTTTCAGGGGTGTCTGGTTCTTCCTTTTTTGCACTTTGGTGGAGTTGACTGCCTCCCCCCCTTCGTTAGGACAGGCGGGTGGACGGGACTCCCCTCCTCCCTGGCTGGGGCTTACGGGCCCTCAGGGTGTACACTTGTCCGGCCACGCGTCTGCTCTGCCTTTTATCTCAATAGGGCAGAGCGAGACGCGATTGCCAGTATGATAATATAACGAAAGGTTATCCTATAACCTAGTTATATGAATACTGACTGAGCGTCTCGCTCTTAGCGCCCTGAGGTCCCTTGGATGGTTTTTCCGTGTTGGAAATCTTTCTGAGGAAGGTGGAGTGTGACCATGTCCGGCGTCATATAGGGGGACGCAGGGGCGTGGCCTGCTCACGTGCATGTGAGTGCATTTGTTTGTTTCGTGAGCACATTAAGTGCTAGGAGATAAGAGTTATCTCAATAGGGCAGAGCGAGACGCTCAGCCAGTATTCATATAACTACGTTATAGGATAACCTTTCGTTACCTGTGTTGAACTGATTTATTTTTTAGAAAATAAAAAAATATACTGGATTACTATTACGTCTACTACGACTGGCAATACTACTGATACATCCCTATTGGAAAACTTTATATTTTAAAATATAATTTCTTTTTTTAAATAATACAATTTATATTTTCTAGTGATGTCAGGCGATAAAAAAAATTTATCTAATTAATTACAGGATTTGTAATTAACCCATTCCCCGCCAAAATCACTGTTCAGCGTTATTGCCTGCCATGCGTGGTCTGCCAATATCGCTGTACAGCGTGTTTCAAGTTCATATTTCATATTTTCATCATGGAATTCATATTTCACCCACGGAGCCTTGTCATATGCTGCGGGAGCCATCACAACTCTGCAACGCTTCAATACCGCCACCTGGTGGCTGATCGGCGAGTTGCAACCGGAAGTGGATCTCTTGTGATACCGGTGCGTCTCCCTATTCCGTCCGGCCACTCGTTTATAGTCCCTGGACTCAAGACACACACCGTGGATATGGATATTTGCCATAACTCAATAATCCACATGATTTGGGCGTATATTAGTATTATACAAACCGGAACTGGATCGCATCGATCCACATCACATAACTGGGATCTGTTTGCTCCACTCTCATCGCCCATCGCTACGAGGAAGCTGCCGTGAGTTTCAGCGTTTTTCTTTATCATTTTCGATACAAACTGCTCTGATCTATATATCATCCATACTACATAAATCATTTAACATCGGTCACGGAATTATAAACGACCCCCCCTCCCTCCGTTCACCCGCGGATGATCATAACGCTTAGGACCATGTACAGTTGACATTTTTAATATAACGTTGATCGGTATCAAACGGCATTTGATAATCTAATATATGCATTTACAGTATGTCTATATCTTACGTTCTAGGAAATATAAAAATGATAAAAACATATTTATACTCTAGACGGTATTTTCGTATGAATGTGTGAATGAAAAAGTAAAACGTTCCTACATCCTGAACAATAGCTAATCGATGTTGAATGGGCCATAGTAATGTCAATTTAGCAATACAATTTAAAAAGTTATAGCCCTGCAAAGAAGGTGAACATCTCCATAGACTTATAGTACTGGCAGAGAATGGTTTAGGATGATCAAAGTGGTGGCAGAGAATGGGTTAATTAATCTAATTAATCACATTTGAATCGCATAACCATTTTAGGCCTGATATTCTATATTCTATAATCATATTTCAAATTGCATGTCAATGGCAGAATTCAGTACTGTATCCACAAAACCTTCTGTTTAATCATCTTCCATTTATTCATTTGCTTAGATTTTTCAGGTCTGGACAATTTTAGCATGGTGTTATTCACAGTCAAAGAAAAAATTGATAAAAAATGTAATTGATATTCTCATTTGGTTCATTACAATTTACTCAAGCTTAGTACCAGACACAGTATCTCTGACACTGGGAATACATTTCCTGAGATCCATAGATGTCCCTAGAATCAGATACCAAGAACACTGCTGTATGCCCTGGTATGTATGTGACAAATAAACCCCTTGAATCTATTAGGAATTTAATTAAAATGTCCTCCATACTCCACAGATCCTTCCAGCTAATCTTCCTTTTCTCTACACTTTCCCACTGTCCCTGCTTAGTCTGGGCCATAGCCTTTGTACACCTCACTACTTCCTCTTGTCAACATACTGTACCTACTCCAATATTCCTCCATTCTGTGGGACCTGATTTGTTCCATTCTCTTAACTTCTCTAGTAATCTTTTTGTACAAGGCACTAGGTGTTTAACGGTACGTGTATTCGTCCCGCGACTTCACGATACAGACGTGATGGTTCAGTACATCCAGCCATACGAAGAATACATCTCATACGACATAGGTGAAACTAGGGTTGCACATTTTACAAATCTATGCTCAATATATTTACTTTACTTTACACTGGCTTACTCTGATCTTTAAATCAAATCAAATCAAATCAAATTTATTTGTAAGGCCCGACAACACACATTAATGTCCCCATGGGCCGGACATGTCTTCTTTAAACAAGTCAAGAAGAAACACAATAAATCAAGAACAAAACAAAAACACCATGAAGTCCAAACAATTTCAAATAAATAAAATAAATGAATGCAACACTCCCAGACAAACCACACGAGAAGGTAAGGAAAAACTCAGTAAAACCTAGCAATAGGAAAAAAGGCACCACAGGCAATGTGGAGGGGAGAAACCTTAGAAGGGCCGTTCAAGGGGGGATCTCCCTTCTTAGATGTCGGTGATATTAGTGTTGCAATAAAACAGGCGAGACCGTTGGTAAGCATGCACACATAGGCCTATGTGTAATGAAACGGCTGAGAGGAGGCTGAGAGCGGCTGAGAGGAAGTATAGAAAGTCACGCCTCACTGCTGACATCGACACATATCACAACCTCTTGTTAACATTCTCCAAAACCATTACTAATGCCAAAGCTTCTTTCTTTCACCATAGGATCGAGGCCTCTGCCAAGAATCTTCGCAAACTGCATGCTACCATGTCCTCCCTCCTCACTTCCCCCCCCACCTCCTCCTCCCTCATCTTTTTCTGCCGAAGACTTTGCGATCTTCTTTGAGGAAAAAGTGGAGAACATCCGCAGCTCCTTCTCCCAACCCCCACCCATTCCAAACGCTGAATCGAGAACCTCATCCTTCACTCTGTCATCTTTCTCTCCCATTACAGAAGCCGAGACCCTGACACTGGTAACGTCGAACCGTCCGACTACATGCCAGCTGGACCAGCTACCCTCCCCACTCCTCCAGACCATAGCACCGGACATCCTCCCATTCCTAACTGCAACCATCAACTCCTCACTCAACTCGGGGGTGGTCCCCACCTCCCTAAAACAAGCCAGAGTTACGCCCCTCATAAAAAAACCAACCCTGAACCCCACCGTCATAGCCAACTATCGTCCTGTCTCTCTTCTCTCCTTCCTTTCTAAAACACTTGAACGTGCTGTATCCAACCAACTTACTGCTTATCTCTTACAGAATGACCTCCTAGACCCCAATCAGTCTGGCTTCCGGACTGGCCACTCCACAGAAACGGCCCTCATTGCGGTCACAGAGGCACTTCACTTAGCAAAAGCGAAAGGCCTCTCCTCTGTCCTGATTCTCCTAGATCTATCTGCAGCCTTCGACACAGTCAACCATCAGATCCTCCTCGCGGCCCTCGCAGGAATGGGAGTGGCTGGATCTGCGCTGACATGGCTGACATCATACCTCAATGACCGCTCCTACCAAGTGTCATGGAGAGGGACTCTGTCGGCCACCTGCCCCCTCCGGACGGGTGTCCCCCAGGGCTCGGTCCTAGGACCCCTTCTCTTCTCCCTCTACACTAAATCACTGGGTAACATTATCACGTCTCATGGCTTCTCATATCATTGTTATGCCGATGATACTCAACTCTTCCTCTCCTTCCCTCCCTCAGATATCCACGTCTCTGAGCGGATCTCGGCCTGTCTGTCCGACATCTCCGCCTGGATGACGACCAACCACCTCAAACTGAACCTAAGCAAAACAGAATTGCTCCACCTGCCGGCCAAATCCTCCCCCCTGACCGACCTCTCCATCACAGTTGAGAATGCAGCTGTGACCGCGTCCCCGACCGCCAAGAATCTTGGTGTTGTCCTCGACGACCAGTTGAACTTCTCTGCTCACATCGCAGCGACAACCAGAACCTGCAGATTCCTCCTGAGCAACGTCAGAAGGATACGCCCATTCCTGACAAAAGAAGCCACCCAACTCCTCGTCCAATCAACAGTCATCTCCCGCCTCGACTACTGCAACGCACTTCTAGCTGGCCTCCCGGCCACTGCCACCAAGCCTCTTCAACTCATTCAAAACGCAGCGGCCCGCCTGATCTCAAACCTACCGAAGTCGGCCCATGTCACCCCACTTCTTAGGGACCTGCACTGGCTCCCCATTGCTGCACGTATCCGCTTCAAGGCCCTCGACCTAGCATACCGTGCGGCAAAGGGAACCGCTCCCGCCTACCTCCGGTCAATGGTCTCTAACTACACACCCTCAAGACCCCTACGCTCTGCATCTTCTGGCCGCCTCAGATCTACTCCTATCCAAGCTCCCGGAGGGTCATCAAAGAGAAGCCGCCTATTCTCGGTCCTTGCCCCACAATGGTGGAATGAACTACCCATCCCAGTTAGGACAGCCAAATCCCGTCCAATCTTTCGCCGTCGACTAAAGACTCACTTCTTCAACCATTATCTGAAATGATAAAAAAAAAAAAAAAAAAAAAAAAAATCTAACCCCGACTAACCTTACTGTCATGCACTTGTCCTAATAAACTAACCTACACTGTAACACGCAACACTTTGATGAACATTGTTACTCAGCTGATAGAGTTATACCCTTCTTGCTGTCTTGTCGCACAGAACTTGTAAGTCGCTTTGGATAAAAGCGTCAGCTAAATGACTAAATGTAAATGTAAATGTAAATGAAACACAGATAAGTGCATGCAATAACAAGTGAACATTTTAAAAGATTGAAAAATAGAGCTGATGGCGGATCTATTTGAGGCATGGGGGTGGCGCAGAGAGGGTCACTGCAATCTTGGCCAGGACCCCGAGACATCCACCACCTTGGTCAACACTACGAGACAACCACTCAGAGAGATGGGGAGATGGAGTAACGCTGGATGCAATCCTACCTGGAGGGGAGAGAACAGATGGTGGAGGTAAACGGTACACTACCCCCCCCCCCCCCCCCCCCCTCCCAGTGAGCTCCACAAGGAAGCATACTAGGACCGTTACTGTTCCTAATTTATGCAAATTACATGTCATCAGCTTGTGACTACTTCCTGTTCGCGGACGACTCAGCCCTGCTGGTCTCTGACAGGGATAAGTTGAAGATGGCGCCGCTATGCCCGGTCGCCTGTCTGTTCGCTCCGTCGAGATCTATCTTGTCTAGCACAGTCTCTGGAGCGTAACAGTAAGAAGCATTTTGTATGAAAGTATTCTGTACTTCTGTATGACAACTATTAAAGAAACTTGGAAACTTGAAACTTGAACTTGAAAAAGCCCTCAGCTCTGAACTCGGCAGAATCTGGACCTGGCTCGCTGATAACAAACTATCATTACACCTGGGTAAAACAAAGTCCATTCTCTTTGGATCAAATAACAAACTTAGCAAGGCCAACGGCTTCTCTGTTACAGTGGGTGACAATTTTGTCACAAGGAAAGATGAAATTACCTACCTGTGTTCCATCCTAGAGGTGTTTAGCCTACTCATACCTTAAAAGCGTGGGGCAGCACGAATAACTTGGCTCTGCTAATGTATCGTGCTTCCATTCAACAGACGGCAACACACGTGAAGTCAAGTCTTACTCGCGTGATACTTCCTCTACATACTCTGTCAATACATGGCCAGGGTACTCCTGGGTCCTAGTGCCCCCATGTTACAGTATAATGTATTTTATATGTTAATAAAATTGCATTTATCTATAGTCCTAATTCTGTCACTGTTTGATGTCACAAAGAAGGGTGTATCCAAATGCTGTCTACAACATTTGTAACAGGTGATGAAAAAGTAAACAAATAATGAACTGTATTAGACATTTGTTAATGATGAATAGGCTTCAGCAAATGATTTATAGATGTTTTATGAATGTCTTAGCAAATCATTTGTTAACCATGAAAAGACAAGTCTGGTAATTGCTTCGTGTGTATTCATAAAATTCCACAAATAAACAAACTATTAGACATTTGTTAATGATGAATAGGCTTCACTTTAGATTAGGGCACACAATAGCATCTGCAAATGATTTATAGATGTTTTATGAATGTTTTAACAAATCATTTGTTGAACATGAACAAATAAATGGAGGTACAGTATAGTAGTTTTTTCATATCCATTTTCAAAGCATCTACAAATGTGTTACTACACGTTAAACAACATTATTTAATGATGAACAAATCAAGTACAAACAATGTTGATAATGAGTTATAAATAATGTAGAACTAATTTGTAAACGTTATACAAATATAGTTATAAATGATTCAATAATAATTTACGGATGTATATAAATGATTTGTTCATGATTAGTTAATTATCTACAAATACCTTATAAAGGTTTTATAACTGTATAACTGTTATAAGTGTTATTATAAAGTGTTACTGATATTTCCATTCATTACAGGCACACGGACTCGGGGTTAACATGGGGAATCATCCTGAGAATGCCAAAGTGCAATACCGGCAGAATCCACCCAGGTGGCAGTATCGAGCACCTTTTGAAACATTATATCTTGCCCTGTGCGTCGATCAAAAGTCTCCGGTCGGAATGTTCTTGGTCGCGCAAGTGGATCGGTTGTCCCGATCGGATTTAGAAGCGTGAAATGCTCCCGGTGCATGATGTGTGGCGGATTATGTTGGCGACATGATCGATACCAATACTGGGACTCGCAATCAGATAATTGGAATAATCTTTTTGGGGTACATCCTGGTGAAGGTAAGGCCTATATGGTATCAATCCTGCTGTGATCCAACCATGACTTCACTTCGATCACAAAATCTGTAACGTTACTCCACAATGTTGGTGACATTCAAAGCATCAAAAAACTACCCCCCCCACCCCATGCATTCATGATGAAACATAATACCGATAATATAGATTTGATTTCGAAATAGTAGCGTGTACAGGCGAGAAACGGCACGTTTCTTTTGTGAAATGCACGTATTGCTGCATAGCATAGTTTTCTGGGATTAGACAGGATTACTCTAAAACTATACTCATATTCACCACGGTATAAAACGGGAATGTATGGATGAAAAATGTATTTCTTTAACACATATTGAACGATAGATAGTCTATGTCAAATGGGCCATAGTATTGTATCCATAGCTCTAATATAGAATATAGTTATAGCCCTGCAAACACAGCCACTTATTTCTATCTCTTAGAGCTTGGCGTGGTAAATACAAATTATGCTCAACTGTGTGGCGTCCATTGAGTTAATGGTTACTGGTGGTATTGCTATGTGAGGTTGACCAGAAAAAAAACGAGTTGTGCAATGCAATGTCACAATGTCAATTTGTTGGCTGACTTTGGTTAATTTACCCATGAAATGGGTCACCTTAGCCATCATCGCAACAATTGCCCCTCCAAAACAATTTGGCACCAGCCGTCACTGCTATTAAACTATTCAGTTCCAAATAGTTTGCTAGCCTCTGTGCCATGCTAAAGAAAATCGTATATCTTCTACATTTAGGAAGAATAAGGTCCGAAACTGGCTTAACACTGAGGAGTCTTTCTCTCTTTGTGAATTAGGTAAGGTAAGGTAGGTAGGTAGGTAAGGTAATTTATTTATATAGCACGTTTAAAAGCACAAGCGCCAACCAAAGTGCTGTACAGTCAAAGCTTAAAATCAATGTCCTAATATAAAATACACAAATACAAAAATACAAAAAGGCACAGCAGGACAAGACAGTACATTCAGAGAGTATAGGACAGTAGGACAACACACGAATAGGGGAACACAAAGTACAGTAGCACAGAGGAGCATAAGAAGAGATACAAGAGGGAGGGGGCAGGATAAAATTACAAGGGAGTGTGTGAGTTAGGGTGTGGGAGAATCAGGGTTTATTCTCCTATACTATTCTATTTAATAATTAGTATTCCCCCTGCTCTACACCAAGCTCTTGGTATAACCTGTTTATCCCATAGTACTCTCAATAACCTCCACAAGAATCTAAGAACATCAGGCACACTTTTATAAACCCGGTAGGGAACTCCAATCGGCCCTGGGGCTGAAGAAGCGTATAATACAAAAGTGTCCTTTATAGAAGTTTACCGGTGCACGTTACATTACTTCACTGGTGCTCTCTGTAATCTATCGATTCATTATAGTATCACTCACCCTCGCGCTGCTGCCGTCAGTTCAACATAATGGCGCGTTCCTTCCATCTCCGCGGCTTCAATATCAGCATCCAAATCATCCATCAGACTTAGCTGTTCTATTTCCCGGTCAGGTTCCAACAAACTGTCTTCTTTAACTCCCAGTACATCCAATAAAGTGATCAAGTGATCAACATCTGGAGTTTCCACGTCAATTTCAATGTCCATCTGATTTAAAACTTGTGTAGTAACACCTCTGATTGCGCCCCGCTTTCGTCTCATTCTTTCAATTTTAGTCCGACGTCCGTCTTCACCCATTCTAGAGCGATCCAAAACATTTATATCTCCCAGGTTTCGGCAGAGGCCAAAGCATAACCACTTCAAAGCAGAGAATATTATGTACAAGGCGGAAGAGCCCTTCGGAGCTAAACCAATCAGAGAGGGTCTTCGCATTCGGAATGGAAAGGACCTGCAGTGGACTGTTAAAACGGTTCAGTCGATCGTGGCTCCACACTTCCAAATATGAGGGACATCCACTCCAGCCGTCTCCACAAACAGGCCTCTAATATTATAAAGCCCCTCTCGCGCCCTGGAACCCCTCGGTTTGCCACCCTCTCCTGTGGCAGGCTCAGCTCCATAGGCTGAGACCAATATAGGCAGAGAAACAGTTTTTTCCACCATAGCTGTGGACAGACTACAGAAACCATAACCCCATAAGTGCAATACCCGACTGCTGCTAAAGCAATGAGTGCAATAACTATTAATGTTTACATTCAAGTATACTAGTAATGCAATTTTAACTTTTTATGATTTTGTGTGCCATGTATGTATATGATTACGATTATTTATATTTTCACCTTTATATCTCTCTCTCTCTCTCTGGCGGTCCGAGACAGGTACAATTAGATTGTTCGATATTGTCCAGATAATCTAGCATAGATGTGATCTAAGATGGCAGTTTTTCAATAAGGGCCTTGTAGATAAACAAATACATACTGTATGTCTAGCATGTCTCTCAGACAGAAAAGACCACCCAACTTTTTCATACAGGATGCAAAGAGTGCTATAAACATCACCAGTAATAAACCTAAGAGCAGATTTATACACATATTATTGTTATTATAATATTACAAATACATTATATTATTTACACCAGGGACTCTAGTCACCCAAACAACTGCCTCTTTGAACTGCTGCGGTCAGGCAAGCGCTACCGGAGGCAGAGAGACTCAGAAGGAGCTTCTATCCCCAGGCCATCAGGATGCTCAATGACAATGACACTATGTAAAAACCCATCATCTACATACACTGCACACACATCCACATGCACACACTCACTTTAAACTCACTTTATTTTCCCACTTATAACTGGTACTTTCTTTTTTTTGCCCCAAAACATTGAACATCTTGATTCTGGGATAGCCTAGGCAGGCCATGTGGACTGATATGCCAAAGAAGATCTTAATTTCTTCTGGAGTAGTATTCAAAGACACTCCTCTAGTCTCAAATCTTCAAAGACTGTTCCGTCAATGTACTTGAAAAAGTACTGAATTGGACTCCAATCAGCAGGTGTTGTAGGGTCATCTTGACAGTCAGCCCAAGTCCACAGGTGTGAATCTGTTATGATGTAAAAAGCACACCAATAAATTACCAATTATTTGGTAAAGAATGTGCTCTGCCTCTGTTTTGTCCCCTGCAACAAAGTTGAGTCGTTAAGTACATAAAGATGGTCTTGGTGTCCGCTATACTTGACATTCATAAACGGGCTATTACTAAAAACGTCCGATATTGGCATTAAAATGTTATATCGGAAATTATCTGTATTGTTTTTTTAAAGAAATGGTTACTGAAATTGTGCGCTTGGCTGAACGGGCCACTCTCTGCTGCGGTCTTGTGCAGTGCTATTTACCCAGGCAAGCAAGTAAGAACAAATTATTATATACAAAAGCAGCCTGACCAAAAAGCAAAAGTCTTTTGAGTGACGGCTGGGTGGTGTAGCGGAGATTGCGCTCGTCACCAATGCAAGAGACTCCGGTCTCGAATCCCGGTGTCAGCATTGCCTGCGGCTTGGGCCAGTCATCATACTATCTCAATTGACAGAGGTAGCGGGTGGAAGTCGATGGGTGGGGATTGGACGTTGTGGACAGCGACTCCTACAGGTCGGTTGGGTGACGCCTGCACAGCAGAGACAGGAAGTATCGGGGGCAGCGTGAGTCTCCCACGCGTTACTCCTCGCCAGTGAGTGATTGATTGATTGATTGAAAAGTTTATTAACAGATTGCAGAATGGGTACAGTACAGTACAGCTCAATACATACAATTGTTAAGGGGATGCAGACCAGAGAAAGACTTTTGTCTTTTTTACATCAGGGTCCCCCATTTTCAATTCATCATAACATATGTGACCCCGCCCAGCGTGCGCGCCTACAACTCGGCGCCCCAGGTTCCTCACAAGAGGGGAACGTTTTTTTTTTTTTTTTATATATATATATATATACTTACAGTTCGAGGGTTGAAGAACATATTTAGTATAACAGCGAACATATATAATAACTCTAATTGTGTTTAAATTGTGTTTAAAAATGGCTCCTTGAGACAGACTCTGAGCCTCTCTCACGAAGCCGTGGGGGCTGTCTCATCGGCCTGTCCCATTTTTGCATGTGAAAGGCTGCTGTTAATGTGAGGTACGCCCCCACACTACACTAGTGTGTTTATACACAGAACCTGGCTGTAGCCCAGTCAGAACACTTTTTTGCTGCTCAGATAACATGGCCGCACAGAGATTATCAGCTGCTCTTAATAGAGGGAGAGATGGAATGATTATCGACTCATCTGCGTTAATGAGTGACCACATAACTGATTACTTGGGTGACAGCGACGAAGGTGAGCGGCCACCAGCTCTATCATCCGACGACGATGAGACCGAAGGTGCAGGCGAACTTGTCCCAGATCCAATCGAACCTACCGACGATGGTGAAACAGAAGAAGACGGAGACATTTGCGTTGAAACTGTAGCATTGGGCTTTTCAGCTGAATCGACCATGCCATCAGTTGAAAAGATGTCTGGTTTAACGGTGGAGGGCGAAATCGAAGAGGAACTCCGAAAGATACACGCTTTCGACTGCAAGTGCCAGGCACGCTGAAAGGAAAATTCAGAACGATCTGCCCTGTCTTGTTCAAAAAAACTGTCGGTTGAGCTAATCTACCAAAACAGATTGGACACCGCGTCGTTGACACCAAGAGAAAGGGACATGTGTCTGTTGTCAATTATTGGAACATGCCAAAATGTTTCAGAGAAGACGCAAAGTACAAAGAGAGTCAACACTGAACGTGTGGCTTCAAGAACAACATATAGATTTCACGACGTTGTTGTCTGTCGTCCAACGTTCTGTTTCATTTATGGGTAAGTGTCTTTATGCTTGTATATTGTATTGGACATAGATGTATTGTATTGGACGTATATGTATGTTTAGCAATAGGTTTAAATAGGTTTAAATAGGTTTAAAGTGTAGAGATAGTCGTCGAATCATATGCTGCCTGCGAGGGCGGCCATTTTGGATATTATGGGTAGTGTAGTTTTTGTGCGGCCATTTTGTCATGCACATCGCTAGGATTTGAATTCTTAAAAACGACACCTGAATGTAAACAAGAGTGATTGATTGATTGATTGAAAAGTTTATTAACAGATTGCAGAATGGGTACAGTACAGTACAGCTCAATACATACATTTGTTAAGGGGATGCAGACCAGAGAAAGACTTTCATCTTGTTTACATCAGGGTCCCCCATTTTCAATTCATCATAACATAATATATGACATACATGACATACAGATAGACAGTGTGTACAATGTGTGTATTTCATTCATTCATTCTCTTCCCTATTGTTAACATTTTTGTTTAGGATCAGCGATGCGCTTCTCAAAAGCCTTTTCAAACACTACAAGACAGATGGCCTCACACCCCGTGAGAGGAAGAAACAGCCGAGAAATCACAAACATTTTTTGTCTCTTTTTGACGTCAAACGGGTTGTGAAATTTCTGATCAACTATGCTGTCCTACATGCAATTGTGTTGCCCGGTCGTCACGCTGGTCACAAGGATTTCACTGCAAAGTTACTGCCAACCAATCTGACCAAAGCTTCCCTGTGGCGCTGTTACAGCAGTATAGAAGGTAAGGTATGTTATGACACACTTGCACACACACACAAACAAACTTGTGTAAAACCACCCCTTGCTCTCTCTCTTTCTCTCTCACACACACACATGGCTCCCACTTTTTCTTATTCTACCAATCTAACAAAAACACTTGTCTTTTCAGGATTTCGTGTTGTTGGTCAGAGATCCTTCCTTCGGTTGTGGAAAGCACTCCTTCCGCAGATAATGATCACAAAACCCAGGACAGATCTGTGTTCTCAATGCTACTCCAACAATCACCAATTAAGGCAAGCCGCGGGAAGGCCAGAGAAGTTGCAGATGGAGAAACTCCAGGGCCCTCATTTATCAACTTGACGTACGCACAGATATGTGCTTAAGCCGTGCGTACGATCATTTCTAAGCAAAGTGTGGGATTTATCTATTTGAACTTGTGCTTGACTTTGTGCGTATATTTAAGCACAGGTCGGACCATGCGTAGTTGGCGCCCGGTGGTAGAATATTTTTACAACGCGGAAATAAGCACTGACTGCGCTCCACGTAACTCAACTCGTTATTATTTTGCGCATATATTGCAGAAATACGGGAACGCTTTGATTATATTTAAAAGGCTTTGCCATTGTTAAACGTAATAAGTGGAACCCCGAAGCTGTAAGCAGAATACAAGTCATATGAACACCCACGATATAAACGCATTGCAACGAGAACAGACAGAGGTTATTTGTTGAGTGTATGTGTATACAAAACCCTTGCAATAAATGTATCTTACATGAATGAAAAGCATACATGCTCTGGACACAGAGCATATATCGTGTGGGTGATATCATGACTTGTATTCTGTGTCAAAGCCTAAATCAAAACGTTCGCGTTATTTCTGCAATCTATGCGCAAAATAATAACGAGTTGAGTTCTAACAAAGAACGTATTACATGCTGGTAGGCTGATAGAGTAAACTATGATATGAATATGAATATGATATGATATAAAGGTATACTGGTCCATCCGCGAGGATATCGAGGACTGTAAAATAGCGACAGTAGTGTAATTATAACGGGCTCATGCGGGAACAAGAGGTTGGCTTGCTTGTTTGGCACGGGGGGCAGAAGCAGAACACCCACCTCCAAACGCCATTAAATATTGTTTCAAATAAAAAGCGACATACTATTATTTTGTGTCATGTTTCCAAATAAGATTGGCCACAACGGAATGCTTTCTACTTCAATTTGTTGATTAGAATAGATTACCTCGCTCCGTTGAAACTTCACTGAGCTCAGCACACAGACATGATAATAATAATAACAACAACAACAATAATAATAATAATAATAATAATAATAATAATAATAATAATAATAATAATAATAATAATAATAATAATAATAATAATAATAATAATAATAATAATAATAATAGCTTCATTTTACATAGCGCCTTTCAAGATTCCAGGTAGTTTAGGACGTTTCCAGTGTGTTTTTTTTCCGTTGTACACTCCTTTTAGAGATCATGTGTAATATAAAGGTTTCCACACTCAATATAAATGGAGCCAGAGATATGAGGAAGAGAGCAAGCCTGTTTGAACTCTGTAAATTGAAGAGATGTGATGTAATGATGATTCAAGAAACGCACAGTGACCCTTTAAATGAAACTTACTGGAGGAGAGAATGGGATGGGGAAGTTGTTTTAATCAAATCACTTACTTAAGCAACAGTAGTGGAGGTGTGGCTGTCCTTTTCTCCAGGAATTTTATGCCAAAATCGTTCGTTGTGGAAGAGAGTATTGTGGGTAGGTTGTTGGTAGTTAAAGCCAAATATGAGCTTTTTAATATTGTTTTTGTAAATGTTTATGCTCCAAATTTAGGATCTACCAGGGTTCAGTTTTTAAGTGAAATTGGAGTTGTTTTAGGTCAGTGTGAGCCTGAAGACTTTTTATTTTTGGGAGGGGATTTTAATTGTACGGAGAATGATCAGATGGATAGGAATCACAGTGAACCACATCCTGCTTCAAAACAAGCTATGAAGCAGCTTGTGAACAATAATGATTTAATTGATGTATGGAGGGGAATCCATGATAAACAAAGACAATACACTTGGACTCATTGTAGAGAGAGTCGTTTTTCTATGGCCAGATTAGATAGGTTTTATTGTTTTAAACATCATTTTAGTACTGTGAAGGAGTGCAGGATAATACCTGTAGGTTTTTCTCATCACTCAATGGTATCATGCAATGTTTTTATTGCAAATGTTAAACACAAGTCTCTATACTGGCATTTTAACACGGCTTTGCTTTTAGATGTGAATTTTAAGGAAACTTTTGTATTTTTTTGGAAGATTTTTAGAACCAGGAAAGGGGATTTTGCATCCTTGAAACAGTGGTGGGATTGTGGGAAAGTGGAGATTCGACAGCTTTGTCAACAGTACGCTCTCAGTGTTTCTTGTGACATCACCAAATCTATGAGAGATCTGGAGATTGAGATAGTGGAGCTGTAGGCTTCTGCGGAGTCCACAGGAAATCGAGGGTATAATGAAGACCTCAAATTCAAAAAAGCTGTACTGGCAGACTTGTTGGGCACTAGAACACAGGGGGCGCTGGTCCGGTCACGTTTTCAGAATGTTGCGCTGATGGATTCACCATCAACGTTTTTTTTCAGTCTGGAAAAAAGGAATGGACAGAGCAGGTTCATCCATGCTCTCCGTTCGGATAAAGGGCAGGTTCTAACTGAAGCGAGAGATATCCGGCGGAGGGCTGTTGATTTTTATGCTCACTTGTTTAAAAGTGAATATGAGGAGGATGAACCGGCGTTTGAATCTTTCTGCAGTGGTCTACCTATTGTTTCAAAGGAGAGCAATAAGGAGTTGGAGGACCCTTTGACTGCAGAGGAGGTGGACGTGGCACTGCAGAGCATGCAGGGGGGGAAGGCTCCTGGGATAGATGGGCTCCCACCAGAGTTCTATAGAGCTTTCTGGAATGAACTGAAGGAGGATGTGTTGGAGGTTTTGAATGAGAGTTTTGAGGACTCTTTGCTGCCTCAGAGTTGCAGGAGAGCAGTTCTGGCTCTGTTGCCCAAAAAAGGAGACCTCCAAGAAATAAAGAACTGGAGACCAGTGTCGCTTTTATGTTGCGAATATAAGCTGCTGTCTAAAGTACTAGCCAACAGACTGAAAAAGGTGATGGACCAGGTCATCCACAGGACACAAACGTACTGTGTGCCTGGCAGGTCCATTGTTGACAATGTGTCATTAATTCGAGATCTTTTGGAAGTCTCTGGTTCAGCGGGTTTTGATGCAGGTCTGGTTTCTTTGGACCAGGAAAAGGCCTTTGATCGGGTTGAGCACCAGTACCTATGGAAAGTGTTAGAAAGGTTTGGCCTCAGCCCTGGATTCATTGCCAAGATTAAGGTGATGTACTATAAAGACATTGAGAGCGTGCTGAAAATTAATGGTGTTTTGAGTGAACCTTTTAAAGCAACTCGGGGTATAAGCCAGGGTTGTTCTATGTCTGGTATGCTGTATGCTTTTTCACAATGTGCGTTCTAACATAAATGGCCTGTTTTTACCTGATTTTAATACACATTTTATTTTATCTGCATATGCTGATGATATTGTTGTGATCATAAAAAATCAGCAAGATGTGACAGTTTTGGGCAACATTGTTGAACATTTTGGAAAGATGTCAGCTGCGAAAGTGAACTGGGCAAAGAGTGAGGCTGTAGCAGTTGGGAGGTGGGCGACAGGTCTTCCTCAGTTGCCAGGAGGTTTATGCTGGAAGAGGGGGGGATTAAAGTACATTGGGGTTTATTTAGGTGATGATCAGATGGTACAGAAGAACTGGGAAGGAGTGGTAGAAAAAGTAGAGGGGAAGTTGAACAAGTGGAGGTGGCTGTTACCCCAAATGTCTTACAGAGGGAGGGCTCTGATCATTAATAACTTGGTTGCATCAACTCTCTGGCACAAACTAAAATGTCTGGAGCCCCCTGCTGGATTACTAGGAAAAGCGCAGTCTGTGATGGTTCGGTTTTTCTGGGACAATTTGCATTGGGTGCCACAGAGTGTACTTTATCTGCCGAAGGAGGAGGGGGGTCAAGGTTTAGTGCACCTGGAGAGTAGAAAGGCAGCTTTTAGATTGCAGCATATCCAGCAGTTTTTAATAGGAGGTGACAATGTTGTCTGGAAACATGTAATGCGTTCCATTTTAAAGAGAGTGGGAGGGGTGGGGTTGGATGCATCTCTTTTTTTAACTAACTGTAATTTTGAAAATTGGTGTGGAATGCCTCCTTTTTATCAGAGTCTTTTTAGAGCATGGTTTTTATTTAAATGGAACAGACTGGAGCTGGAAACATCACTGTTCTGGCTGCTAGAAGAACCTTTGATGTATGGGGCCCGGCTAGACATTCAAGACAATAGTAGGTGTAACTGAGGGGTACAATTCCCTGACTGTATTGATAAGTATGGTATCATTAAACCACTACCGCTTTATGTACTTTAATTACTGGCCATACAGTACACGATATCTAAGTATGATGAACACTTTCCCACATATGAAATCAGGTCCACACAAAGGTAATAGTCAAATATTTAATATATAGCAAAAGGTACATATAATAGTTACTTATTACATTTATGATTTGAATGCACTTGTAAGGCAAATGAGTATTCGTAGGCAAATCAACACTGAATGTCCAATCTCTGGTTACACAGGAAGCAAGTATACAACCTGGCTCTTAGGGAATTATAGCGATGGTCACTTAATGATTATAGCTGGATAATATACTGAAGGGGTCCCGCCGGTTGTAAGCCAGTAGGGGGGGTAGGAGAGCCGTCGGCTGTATCCCGTCTGGTCAACGATTTCTAGGGAGAGTCCAGGTACAACACAGTGCCCGTAGAACCTTGATCCGCAGATGAATACACTTGGGCTCTCTTGTAGACGATAGCTGTAGCTGTAGCTTTAGGTCCACAACGAAGAAGAAGCGAGGCGACCTCAGTCTGGTCTGAGCGCCGTCTCACCTTGGCTCCTCTCGGGGTAAATCCAACACTCACCGGTGTTGGCGATTATCCGCTCCACAAATCAAAGCACCAAAGCAAATAGATATTCCATACCGTATAGGGCTCAGCAGTCGTCGGGGTAGGTAATCCAATGTGCAGGTCCACTCGTCCTCGCCCAGAACTCCTCGGATGAAAGCACCACGCGTGGTCTGCCCAACCTGGTTAAGACTCTAGATAACGCGAGGAAACGATGGGGGTGCTGCTCACTTTAGAACTCTAACCGAACGATGCACCATACATAATAGACTATTATTACTTAATAGAAATACGGTGCCAAACTCTGGCAATTCAGCTATTAATTCGCACGAGGTCTCACTGCTATTCTAAGGCCAAACAGGCCGTACTACACCGCACACGGTATCGTGGGGTGAGGCTTCACGTCTTGTTACTTGGTTGGGTAGAAGGGTAAAGGACTAAGAGGAATTCTACATTTCTTGCGCCATATTTATATGCACGGTGGACAAGTAGTGCCGCTCTGCTTTCGGTAGCCGTATTCCTGTGCGGAGCTGAGGCTAGTAAGGGCATGTCTCGTCGGTACCTTTGAACTTGAACGCCAGGGGCTTGTCCCTGGCGCCTGGTCCTTTCGTCCAATAAGAGAATGAACTATTATGGGCTGTAGTAGAATAAAGGGATATTCCGTGTATATGTACAAGGAATATACAAGGGATATCAAACGATATACAAATACTATTAAATATATATCCATAAATAAATATATATATTCGGTTTAATCTGATCCTTCACAACAGCCGCCCCCTAATTAGTCCCACCTAATTAGCTGAGCAGAGACAGATTAACCGCACTGTCCACTACTCAATGTCCGCTGTAAGGGTCAGTCAACTCACAAAGTCATGGGGTCATGGTCGTCATCAATAGTATCAGGGAGCCTTGGCAGTTCTATTAGCCTCGCTACGGGTCGGGTGTAGGTCCGCCCTTGGACGAGCACTTCAGCTGCTCGGACCTTTCCATCGGCACCGGTGATCACTTTGCTTACGCGGCCAGCCGGCCACATAGCTCTGGGTAGTGACTGGTCGATAATCATGACGACTGTTCCTTCTGTCAAATTGTCTCTCTCTTTTACCCACTTCTGGCGGGTCTGTAGAGACGGTAGGTAGTGGAGTAGGAAGCTGTTCCAAAACTTGTCAGCCAGTACTTGACTGTACCTCCACATTCTTCGGCCGTTCGCTTCTTCAGGCCTGTACATTGTCTGTGGTAGCGCGGGGTCCAGCCGCACCATCAAGAGTGTGTTGGGGGTGACTGGGTCGACATCTGCTACATCACTTGAGACGTAACCGAGGGGCTTTGAGTTCAATACTCCCTCGATCTCCGTGAGGACTGTCATTAGGACTTCTTCCGCCACAGTCTGGGCCCCAAGCACGGCGTACAGGGCTGTCTTTATGGAACGTACTTCTCGTTCCCAGGTTCCACCGAAGTGAGGTGCGTTCGGGGGATTAAACTGGAAGTCAATCTGGGATGGAGCGAGGTGGGTCTTAAGTTCTGGGCCCATAGCTTGGAAGCTCTCTCTCAGCTCTCTTTCTCCACCTTTGAAGTTTGTCCCGTGATCAGACAACAATGTAGACGGTTTTCCTTTCCGTGATGTGAATCTTCGGAAGGCCATAAGGAATGAGTCTGTGCTCATGGTTGGAAGGAGTTCGATATGTATCGCTCTGGTGGTCATGCATTTGAATACAATACCCCACCGCTTCTCGGTTCCTCTTCCTCTCTTTATATACAGCGGGCCAAAACAGTCCATACCGGTGGAGTGGAAGGGCTTGTCGCCGAGTCGGAGGCGACAGGGAGGTAGGTCAGCCATCCGGGGTATACTGGGCTGCGCGCGCCACTTACGGCAGTCTAGACAGGTTCGCTGGAAGCGCCGCACTGCTTCTCTCCCTTGCAGTATCCAATAACGACGTCTGATCTCCGCGAAGACTCTCTCTGCCCCTGCGTGGTGCACATCCTCGTCGTATTTCTTTATGATCAGCTCTGTGACCTTGTGTCGGCTGTTCAAGACTATCGGGTACTTAACGTCATCCGGTAGGTCTGGGGCTCTCCGCAGACGACCACCCACTCTGATGAGATTATGGGCGTCGCTCTCGGGGGCCAGGTGAAGCAGTCTGCTGTCTGATGGGACTGGCTTTGCTCCCTGTAGACAGGCTAGCTCATCGGGGAACGAGTCTCTCTGGGCTCGTTGTAGTAGAAGGAGTTCTGCTTCTTCGTAGTCAGCTGCTGAAATGTCAGTTGTGGGCTGAACCTCTGGGTGGTGCCACAGAAATGTCTTTAGCTGCGCACTCTCTAGGGTGAGGCAATCGTCTAGAACCGGGTCTGTGGGGACGAGTGTGTGTGTCAACCCACAGAACATAGGTTTCTTGTTCTCTGCCTCCTCTTTGCTCGCCTCCCGTGGGGTGGGTGTAGGCCACTCTTCTTCGGGGAGCTTGAGGAACTCTGGCCCGTCACTGTAAAGGTTGGGACGGGTGAGGTCATCCAGGGACATTCCCCGGGTGATGACGTCAGCTGGGTTGTGTTTGGTGTCCACATACCGCCAGCTGGTTACTTCTGTTAACTCTTGAATCTCGGTGACTCTGACTCCCACGAAGACCTTGTATCTGCACGAATCAGACCGGATCCATGTGAGTACGGTCGTGGAGTCTGACCACAAGATTGTTCTTTGCACTGGGATGGTGAGTTCACGTTGGATTAACGTGGCGAGCTGCGCTCCTGCTAGGGCTGCGCAGAGCTCTAGGCGCGGGATAGATTGTTGCTTGCGTGGGGCTATTCTTGAGCGAGCCAGGATGAAAGCAGTATGTATTTCTCCTCCCTCCTCTCGGGCACGCAAGTAAGCCACCGAACCGTAGGCTACTTCGGAGGCGTCGCTGAATACGTGCAGGTCGATCTTGCATGTCTCTGGCCTCACTGTGGGTGGGAAGTAGCTGCGGCGTATATTAACACCTGGGAGTGAGCGGAGTTCCGTCTCCCACTCTCTCCATGTGGATGCAAGGTGTTTGGGTATGGGATCGTCCCAGCCCTGGTCTTTGTCCCATAGCGCTCTTACAATCATCTTTGCCCTGGTGGTGTAAGGTAGAATACATCCCAACGGGTCATATTGTCTGGCGAGTGTTCTGTATACACTCCGTCTGGTGGTCGGTATTGCCGTCGACCTTCCCTGCTCCTTGATCAGGGGTTTGTGTCTATAATGGAGCGAGTCTGTTTTGAAGCGCCAGACTAGTCCTAGTGTCATTTCTTGGGCTTCTCCTGGGATGGTCGCCATCCAGGTATCGCTGCTCGCGGCCTTGTCCTCGGGGGAGAGGCGGCGCAGTACTTGCGGGTCGCTGCTGGCCCACTGCCTGAGATCAAAGCCGCCTTTGATCAGGGAGGCGCGGAGCTTGAGTAGGAGAGCCTCGGCTTCTTCTGGCGTCGAGACGCTTTGTAAACAGTTGTCCACGTAGAAACTATTTGTCACACTTTGTTGGACCTCTTCATCTGCTGCTGGGTCCTCTGCGACGTGCTTTCGCAATACTGGGGGGTCGCTGCTGGCCCGCTGCCGGAGATCAAAGCCGTCTTTGATCAGGGAGGCGCGGAGCAGCGCACGACGTCGCCAGTCAATTTTCTTTATGTGTCCCGCTGTGATTAATTTGGTAATCTCAGCGCGGTACACAGCTTCTTGAGCGGGGTCTTTGGCTAGGCGCCGCTCTGTGTTCAATAGATACCGCTCCGTCGCCTCTTTTGTAGCACGAAAGGTGGGCATTCCCTCTCGCCTCAGGAGTGGAGTTGCGTATCTCATCACTCCGTTGACGTTGACTCTCTTTGTCCCGTGCTCGAGGAGGGCTATAGCGTAGATATCTTCCTTAGAACGAATGTCTTTCTTTTCGTTCTTAAAGGGCATTGTCTCTAGTGTCCATAGCCTCTCGACATGCTGCAGGAGTGTGGTGTCTCCTTCTGTCGCTCTGGAGTGGAGGCAGCTAGTGGCTGCTGTTCGGTTAAGAGACTTGGCGAGGGGGCCTTGTAATGTCCATCCTAGGCGGGTCTCGACTGCTGCAGGGCAACCTCTGGGTCCTGTATGGACCCGGTCTATCGGGACTATGAGGTCTGCATGGTCGGAGCCTATCAGCAGGGTCGGGGTGGCACCGTCTATGAGCGGTATAGGTAGTTGACGCAGGTGCACATATTTCTCCATCAGCTTGGCGATGGGGTAGGTGTACTGCGATAGTCCTATTTCTTGGCTGGTGAAAGCATTAGTAATCCTGTACCGTCTCTCTGGCTGCCCGCTTGCTGCGATAGTGAAGGAGACATTCTCGCCCTTTATCGTCTTTAGATCTCTTCTTATTGTCCGAATCGTCATCTGGTTCTCGCTCCCCCGCAGCCCCAGCTGGGCCGCAGCGGACGCGAGGAGAAGGGTCTTCTCTGACCCGTCGTCAAGGACGGCGTAAGTGTCCATGACCTTATCTTGGTAACTCAGTGTTACACGGACCACCTTTAAGAGCACCTGGGCGCCGCTGCTGCTAGCGGGGTCAATGTACATAACACTTGCCTTTGTGCTGTTGGATGGTGCAGGCTTTCTTTTGTTACTGTCGTGTAGGACATCCAGATGGGCTCCGTCACACCGACTACACCTCTTCTTTAGGCGGCACTCGGCTGCCATGAGACTGCGCGCACATCGGTAACAGCGCCTGTTGGACTTTATCCAGTGACTTACTTCTTCAGCGGTCATCTTCTTGAACTGGTCACATTGTGACAACCAGTGTTCCTTCTCGCAGTACGGGCACACCATCTTCCACTTCTCTTTCGTCGAGGGGGTACTGTGGTTCTTGCTGCTCGGTACTGATTCTGATTGGTGCATGACTTCGGCCATCGTTTACTCTCCTAGGTCTCTCTCTGGAGCTTGGCGTGCTCCGCACGAACGTATCCAGCCGTAGGCTGCTGACTTCTCTCGCCAGGAAGTTGGCTAAGTCCAGGAGGGATGGCTCGGGACCGTTAGGATCACGGTGGTCTCTCTGCCGCCTGAAGCGCTCCTGTCGGACGGGCGGCAGCTTCTCTAAAATCCTCTCGACGTTCGACTTTGCGTATAGTTCGTGCATACCCTTTTCTCGTTGCGCCCCCAGCATCCCTACCAGGGATTGTACTTTTATAGACAGGTCGTCTAGTGAGCGATTGTCTGTTGCTGGGGGTAGGCGGTCAATATGCCTTATCTCCTGTATTACGTAATCCCATATACGTCCATATCTCTGGTCCAGCGCTGCTAGAGCCGCGGTGTATGGGGTCGTAGAGGTGGCATAGGCCAGCGCTATGTTGTGCGCTCGGGGCACTTTCAGGTGCTTCAATAATATTGCATACTTGTGGCGTTCATCAGCGACATCCACCATCATTGTCTCTAAGCACATCCGGAGCTCCGTGTACTGTGCTCGATTCTCATGGGTGAAGTCTGGAAACGTCGGTGTGCCAATGTATGACGCCATGGATGGCTGGCACATCGGTGAGCGTTGGAAGAGAGGCCTCCTGGGCGAGTCTCTTCTTACGCCTCTCGGTGGGCTGGTACTGGCAGGGTACCATGGCCCGCTGGTCCAGGTGCTATTCCTCGGGACTGGTCGTGCGTCATGCTCACCCGTGAGTCGAGTCGGGGGTCTGTAGCGCAGAGCCGCGGGGGTATAGCCTGGGCTGTACTGGACCTCCTGGTCCTGTGGAGTAATGTGCTGCTGTCGGGCTTGACTCTCCTCTTCTCCCTCTTCTTCTTCTGCCAGGTCACCTAGATCCTGTAGTCGTCTATTTAGCCTCTCCGCGGTGTCCGCTGTTCCTTCCATGTAGCTGGGTCTCACTTGGACCGGTCGGGGAATGAGTTCGGAGGGGGGTGTAGACTCTCTCTGGTGGTCGAGTTCAAGGTCGCCTGCTCGGTTAGGGGAGGGTGCCCTTGACGTGTGTCTTGACGAGGCTCTGGAACCCCTTGTGGAGGGAGGGGGTGTTGCCCTGGTGATCAGCTGCTCCATTAGCTGCGCTTGTAGTCTGTCGCGCTCGGCTTCGCGCTTGGTGAGATCTGCTTCTCTTTGGGCACCGGCAGCGGCGCGCTGGGCGTCGGCCCGTTCTCTTGCCATATTCTCTTCCGTCTGAAGGCGTCTCAGCTCCAGACGTATGTGCGCTTCTTCGCTCCGTTGCTGTGTCTGGAGTCGATCGCGTTCACCCTGAAGTCGATCGCGTTCACCCTGAAGTCGATCGCGTTCGGTAGAGGCTGTCAGGCTGGCGAAGAACGCCTGTGACAGCATCCTCTCCGCCTCGCTGGGGGAAGACGCTTGTAGAGGTGAGCCGCTCCTGGCTGTACTCGTTGGGGAGTCCTGGAGCTCTATCTCCTCGGCGCTCTCCTCATCTTGTTCCGTGCAGAGTTCCACCTCTGGAGGGTTGTCTTCCTCCCGGAGCTCTGGGGGGACTACTTCTTCGGTATTGGCGGGGGGTAAAGTCGTGTCAGTTCCCTCCTGGTCCCCACCGTGAGCTTGGTCAGTTACATTAGAACCCACTAGGGCCTCTGTGGTCGGGGTATCCTGGTTGATAGGGTCGGACATAATTTTACTTTCTACTTTTACTGCGTTTACTGTTTGTAGAAGGCTAGGTAGTTTACTGACAGCGTAATCCTCTAAGTACTGAGGTGGCTGTCGTCTACGTTGCGGGCGCTCTACTTTAGGAGGACCGTTTCGTGGAGTGTTCATCATAGGCCATTTCAATATTAATACCACTATATTAATATTACACTAATTACCCTCCGGCTCGAAGGACCAATTGTAACTGAGGGGTACAATTCCCTGACTGTATTGATAAGTATGGTATCATTAAACCACTACCGCTTTATGTACTTTAATTACTGGCCATACAGTACACGATATCTAAGTATGATGAACACTTTCCCACATATGAAATCAGGTCCACACAAAGGTAATAGTCAAATATTTAATATATAGCAAAAGGTACATATAATAGTTACTTATTACATTTATGATTTGAATGCACTTGTAAGGCAAATGAGTATTCGTAGGCAAATCAACACTGAATGTCCAATCTCTGGTTACACAGGAAGCAAGTATACAACCTGGCTCTTAGGGAATTATAGCGATGGTCACTTAATGATTATAGCTGGATAATATACTGAAGGGGTCCCGCCGGTTGTAAGCCAGTAGGGGGGGTAGGAGAGCCGTCGGCTGTATCCCGTCTGGTCAACGATTTCTAGGGAGAGTCCAGGTACAACACAGTGCCCGTAGAACCTTGATCCGCAGATGAATACACTTGGGCTCTCTTGTAGACGATAGCTGTAGCTGTAGCTTTAGGTCCACAACGAAGAAGAAGCGAGGCGACCTCAGTCTGGTCTGAGCGCCGTCTCACCTTGGCTCCTCTCGGGGTAAATCCAACACTCACCGGTGTTGGCGATTATCCGCTCCACAAATCAAAGCACCAAAGCAAATAGATATTCCATACCGTATAGGGCTCAGCAGTCGTCGGGGTAGGTAATCCAATGTGCAGGTCCACTCGTCCTCGCCCAGAACTCCTCGGATGAAAGCACCACGCGTGGTCTGCCCAACCTGGTTAAGACTCTAGATAACGCGAGGAAACGATGGGGGTGCTGCTCACTTTAGAACTCTAACCGAACGATGCACCATACATAATAGACTATTATTACTTAATAGAAATACGGTGCCAAACTCTGGCAATTCAGCTATTAATTCGCACGAGGTCTCACTGCTATTCTAAGGCCAAACAGGCCGTACTACACCGCACGCGGTATCGTGGGGTGAGGCTTCACGTCTTGTTACTTAGTTGGGTAGAAGGGTAAAGGACTAAGAGGAATTCTACATTTCTTGCGCCATATTTATATGCACGGTGGACAAGTAGTGCCGCTCTGCTTTCGGTAGCCGTATTCCTGCGCGGAGCTGAGGCTAGTAAGGGCATGTCTCGTCGGTACCTTTGAACTTGAACGCCAGGGGCTTGTCCCTGGCGCCTGGTCCTTTCGTCCAATAAGAGAATGAACTATTATGGGCTGTAGTAGAATAAAGGGATATTCCGTGTATATGTACAAGGAATATACAAGGGATATCAAACGATATACAAATACTATTAAATATATATCCATAAATAAATATATATATTCGGTTTAATCTGATCCTTCACAACAGTAGGCCTGGGATTGTCCAGCGTTTGTGCTCAGTGGGGGCAGTAAAACTGAGGCATATAGTAGATGTAGCTGGGCCAGGACTTCACAACACGGTGGCAGTGGCTTCTCTACTGGGTCTGAGGTCATCCCGTCATACCAGAGACATTTTAAATGCATGGACTGGAAAATTTAGCACAGAGGAACAAGGCATGTTACGAGAATACTCCAGTGGAACAGAAAGTCCTGACGAAGGGGATCCGTTCCGTGAGTTGGGTAATGAAAGTGTTCTGAGCTGTGTTCTGTGTTCTGAGCTGTGTTCTAAGCTGTGTTGTGTTCTGAGCTGTGTTCTGAGCTTATATAGTGCTTTTACTAACTATTATATTTCTCTCTCCTCTGGTCAGGGGCATTGCCGGGTCTGTGCAGCGATAACACTGTATATTGACTGTAGAACGGGAGCTCTCTCTCGCTCTCTCTCTCGCTCTCTCTCTCTCTCTCTCTCTCTCTTGCTATATGTTGACTGTATCATGCCCAGCCTCGGGCAGCGCTATTATTTAAGAATATGTTGACTGTATGAAAAAAATTTAAATAAAAAATGATATAATTTTTATTTGATTATTTTTTGACATTTAGGGGGGGGGGGGGGGGGGGGGCCTCACGTTTAAATCTCGCACAGGGCCTCGCTTTTCTCCCAGGCGGTACCGGCTACATGTACATGGGTTGCAGAGCTTGCTCTGTTTTTTTTTGGCAGGTAAAGACTTCTCCGAAGTTGACTATTGCAGCTTTAAGGTATTTCTAGGACAGATCTGGAGCTTATTTTCCTCTACCACACCGCTGCATGCATGTATCCTACTCATAGTGCTGTTCTCTGTAGTTCTACTTCTAGATGACAGGTCTGAGACCTGAACCTAAGTTTTTCTAGCTTTACATTATATCAAAAACATCCAGAGACTTCAGTATGTCCAAAACAGCGCTGCCAGGATCCTGATGAGTGTGCGCAAATATGAGCACATCACTCCCATCCTCAAAACACTACACTGGCTCCCCGTGGAATACAGGATTGTATTTAAGGTGTCCCTTCTCACCCACCAGTGTCTTCATGGAAGTCCCCCCCTACCATAAGGAACTCCTCATCCCCCAATCCTCCACCCACACTCTCCACTCTGGCACAGCCAACCTCTTCCAGCAACCTAGGACCAGGCTCTGCACCATGGGAGATCGGCCCTTCTGCTCGGCTGCTCCCAGTCTGTGGAATGGTCTCCACAAGGCCTAAAAACTCTCCTCTTTAATAGAGCCTTTGGCTAATTCCACTTGTCTTTGTTTTGTGTGTTGGGAATTCCTACCTTTGCCTATTTTATATGTTTTTCATTTGTATTATTTTTCTTTTTAACCTGTAGCACTCTGAGATTTCAGTGTGAAATGTAAGGTGCGCTACAAATAAAAATGTATTATTATTATTGTTATTATTATATAGAACCTCCTTGATCTGTCATAAGATGGGGGCCAAAGCATGTTTCCAATTTACGGGAAGTAAACACCTCGCTAGCAGGGTGCTGAAAACACATTTTCAGATTGAATTACAACAGCTGCCAAAAAGATGAGAATATTATCTTTCAAATGACATCAATATCATCTCTGTGCTTAACACTTTGAGCGCCACGCCTGGTTTTCCGTTTTACCGGCTGAATGCCACCATCGGCGCCAATGTTAACGTTAATATCGCCTAATCTATGTTTTAAATTGTGTCTAATCTGCCCATCGCATTATCAAAGACTATTTTCCAGTCAGTGCTGTCAAGGCAGATTGTTTTTTTATCGCGTCGTTTCCGTTTCAGAGCAGTTAGAAAAGCCCCGGTTTTGATATAAAAAACAGCTCATTCTGGAGCATTCTATGAAAATCGTCTTTTAGTGGAATATTCCACAACGTTGATATTCGTCGGCCTTTTTATGAATCGTTTTCAAATAAACGCTAGATGATCAATATTATACGTGCACGCAAGCACATTACGGCCGCGCACGGATAATCGCTCCGTTGATTTCCTCACGGACTTTTACAGTGAAACCGAAAGAAGACATTTCACAAAACAGCTTATAACTTCATCAAACTTACTCTGATTATCCTAACACTGATAACATAGAGTCCTTACCTGACATCAGATGGTATCCAACTGGTATATTCCAATTCCTGATCACCATTAGAAAAAATCGATACGTGTATGGATCCAACGCGATACTGTAGATCTCCATGATCAGCGGGGATCTGAGGTTCCAGAATGAACTGTGGTAACCCCGGCTGGATCAGTGAACTGGAAAATGTGGAGTACCGGATTTTTTTCCCCATTCATTTTCATTGAGTCCATTCCAAAATCACTTATGTCATCTGGGAGACGACAGGGGGCGCTTTTTTCCACAGTGATCGCCGGCGCCGCTCGGCTATACTCGGGTAGGCTCGGGTGATGCAATAATTTTTCAGATAGAAAAAAAAATCAGAGAAATCTCGTGAGTGGCTAGCAACCACCTATAAAAAAAAACAGAGAAATCTTGTGAGTGGCACTCAAAGTGTTAAAATATTAAATAAGATATGACCCGTTAAATTATGACTGTCACTGAACACTGTTTTTGAGAAGATTTGAAGAAGAAATGTAACCACACATGTCCAAACACCCACTCTGTTCTCCCTCAGTCATATCCTGTGTATTTATCCATACACACACATGTAATGTTACACACACAATGTAAGGTTATATCTAGTAGTTTAAATCAAGTTGGGCCCAATAAAGCTATTCAGTCAATTTTATACCAGCCGTGATGGTGCCATAACTAAATTAATTAATAATTAAAATGGTGAATTACACTCCACAGCAGCACAATGGCATCCACACACACCAGCAGATAGGCAGAGTTCTGCAAACCAAACCTCGTATTTCCAAAAAGCGATGAATTGAGGAATTCCTATTGAAGCCCATATATTTCCCAATGCATTATCAATGGTTTGTCTGGGTCTCAGGGTTATGAAATATTAGCTACATTATGGGAGAGGTTGTCGGCTGTCAATTACAGAGGAAGGTAGACATGCTGGAGATATAAGGTGTTCTGCATGATACTGGCAATATCTACTACTACTCAGTGGCGTTGCGCAATCGGCGCCCCCCCGCAGGTCAGACCATGGGGCCCCGCCCACTCCCCTAAATCAATAATAAAGTGAGAAAATGTTGCGCGCTTCCGTGCAAGGTCCATCACATAATAGCCTACCCTAATGTCCAGCTCACCCTCTGCCTATGGATAGACATCGCGGCCACTTAAATCATGTACTAAAACATTTACGGATTAGATTCCAGTTCCAATGTAACCTGTAGGCTACTCGTACTGGTTATGGCGAATAAATCGTTATATTCTTCGAAACTGTCTCGGTGGCTGTAGCGTGGCTGGGGGCCTGGCTGGGCTGTCTGTCTGCCTGGACTCGACGCGGAGCTGACCCGGGGGTTGATAGCGGTGGACGCGGCCGGCCTGGGTGAGGACTCAGAGCTTACTGCCGATGCATCTTCAGTAACGTTAGAGTCAGTCTACCTTTGCTGCCTGCTGGAACAATGATGTTCTTTTTCGTAGCTTTGCCGTCTCCTGTTCGGCTTTTGCTCTCATCTTGTTTTTCTGAGCACCGCTTGGATATTTGCGCTTCATTTTTACCGCCGCTTCCCGCTGTGTTTTGAACGCTGCCCAGCCTGCAATGAACATTAGTTTATACATGTTACAACATAGCAGGGAGGGGGGGGGGGGGGGGGCGCCCTCTGCGCAAGATGCATCCAGCTGCAGCCCCACAGAACCATACTGGGCTCCTGACACTGCCTGCGCCCTGTTCCCGCGCGTTACGAAATCTAAGAGGATAGTCTACAGTGGGGGCGGGGCCCCCTAAGCTCTGGGGCCCCCCCGCACCGCGGGGGGTGCGGGGGCCTCCGCTACGCCACTGCTACTACTACATACACACACACACACACACACACACACACACACACACACACACACACACACACACACACACACACACACACACACACACACAGTCCCAGGGGAAGAAATGATCCGCTGCTGAAATTCTACAAAGCCTTCACTGATCTCCCCTGAGAGGAACCCCTGGGGCTTCAGAATCCAGTCCCCAGGCCTTCTGTGCTCTGCTCTGCTATGGTGTTAATCCGCTAGGCATGCTGTCCTGGGCCTGGCCCGGGAGAGACTTCAGCAAATTCACCTGACCACCTCACACACAACCTCTGCGGGAGTCATTCCAACTTGGCCCTTTCCCTCGTGCTTCCACACCTGCACTTCCATAGAAAGGGATCCGCCAGTCCCTCCCGAGGGCCTTTGATAATCCACCTGACTTCCAGAAAAACAACCTCTATACAAAGTGTTCCAATGCCTCTCAACCGCGGCTGTAAAAACCCTTTCATCCATATGGTCCCTTTCCTTGGTCCACCAACCTCTGTGTTAAGAGAGCTCTCTGCCAGCCCAGATACCTTTGGATATCCAACTGACTACTTCACAAACAAACAAAAAATAATGACGATGCCTTTCAACCCCACATGTGAAACACAGATCCCTCCTCTGGTCCATCTCACTGATGGAGAGGCGCAACAAACACTGGTATTTGTAAATTTTTAAGGACCTTATTGGTAAGCTACCTCTTTATACTACATCATTATTGGAATGGAATTTTGGTACCTATGGAACCTGTTCTAATGACTGGCTGATCCTTAACACTTTCCGTGCCACGGGTCCGGTGCCCCGGAATCCTGTTGCGTGCCAACGCCCACTTCAATGATAGAGCTCTCATATTTGCGAACGCATAAACTATATCTTAAATTATGTGTATAATATGGCCGTCGCTTATCAATTACTTGTTTGCAGTCAACATTGTCGAAACGTATTGTTTTTTAATTGGTTAATTTCCGCTTTATACCATTTTGAAAAACTCTTGTTTTTTGAAAGTTTCAGGAAAATATAAAGATACTATGATAATCGCCCTTTAGTGGAATACACTGTAATACACAAAAAACGTTGTAATTTTTCGGCCTATTTATCAATCATTTTCAAATAAACGCTAGATTATCGATAGTATATGTGTACTTATGCATGCTATAGAAGCGGGCTGAAAAATCGATTATCCATTTCCTGATCAGCACACACACACACACACACACACACACACACGCACACACACGCACACACACACATAGGGCCCACGTTGATATCTCTGTGAAAAAAGCTCTGATTATCCCAAGACTGGTAAAATAGATTCCTTACCTCAGATCAGATGTTCTCCAAAAAGATTATTCCAATTCCTGATCGCCATTCCAAATATCGATCGCGTTTATTGATCCAACGCTGGGTGGTCGAAACACCGATTCCACGCTGTTCTGATGGTCCACAATGAATCCGATCGGCTCGAGTTACTTGCCTGAGAAGTAAAATGTGGAAGCAGGATTTTTTTTTTTATGCATTTCATTCAATCCAATCCAAAGGGGTGCAGTACCAGTACCAGAAACGATAGCGGGCGGTATTTTCCCAATGGAGCTCAGGGAGAGTTCCAGGGGTAACGTGAGGCTAGATTGATGAAATATGAATGGAAATCGCTAATAAAAAAACGAGATCTCTCGTCGTTGGCACTGAACGGTTGGCATGAACTAACAAGAAATCTGTAAATCTGTATTTTGTTATGATGCCTCTAGCTCATGGAATAAACTCAACAGTCCTTAACGCTTGAGATTATCCGCTCTGGTGCAGCGTTTAAAACATTGACAATCAAGTTGTAATTTTTTTTATTGATTGTTATCCTTACTCCTTACTTGTCTTATTGTTATGATTTAATATGCTGTGTGATTTTATATGCCTTTTTTTTGCTTAACTCTGTATGTACACTCGACGTGACTGTAAATGAGGGAAACCTCAGTTGCTTTTCGAGTTTAAATAAAGGTCTGAAATTAAATGAAATCTGTCTTAGAGTCCTCCGGTCCTTCCAAGACCCTTGCATTTTTGTGAACAATCGCTGGTGTTCCAACACTGTTCCACTGCCATCAAATCCCTCTTCATCCTCTGTCGTCCATTCTATTCCCCCTGTGAGTTCAACTTGTTCATCCTCGTGTGTGTTTACATTCCTCCTGATGCTGACGTCACCGCAGCGGTAGACACACTGGCCGAACAGCTTACGAACGTTGAACACAATCACCCGGACAGTTTTGCTGTTGTATTGGGGGATTTTAACCAGACTCATCTTAGCCGGTCTCTCCCCAAATACAGGCAGCAAGTCACGTGCCCAACTCAGGGAGTGAACACTCTGGATCACTGCTACTGTACAACTTGGCAGGCTTACCATTCTGTCCCATGTGCTGCGCTGGGCAACAGTAATCATCATCTCATCCACCTGATCCCTCACTACAGGCAGAGATTAAAACTCTCCAAACCTGTAGTGCGGAGCTTCAGAGTGTGGTCCAGTGAGGCATGTGAGCGTCTCTGCGACTGGTTGGAGAGGGCAGGCTGTGACCAGGACTTTGTCGAGTGGGCGGGGCCTGAGGCTGGAAACAACCTGGATGAATACAAGGACACTGTGACATCATTCATCAGCCTTGTGAGGAGGTGTGTGTCCCCCTCCGCTCCAGGAAGATCCTCAACAATGACAAGCCCTGGTTTTCAACCCAACTCAGGTGACTGAGGTCGGAGAAGGAGGTGGCCAGGCGCAGTGGAGATGTGGATTGGTTCAGGCAGGCCAAGTACAAGTTCGCTGAAGAGGTGAGGGAGGCGAGACTTCGCTTCTCAGATAAACTCAGCTATCTCAGATAAACTCAGCTCTCTTATGTGAATTCCTCCTCCGCCTGGAAAGGCCTCAAGACCATCACTAACTATAAACCGAAGTCCCCACAGACGTCTGACAACCTCCCCCTTGCGAATGAGCTCAATGAATTTGACTGCAGATTTGAGAAAGAGAGGTTCCCCCTGCCCTCTTCCTCCACTCCCCCGGCCACAAGCACTATCCCCGCACCCCAGTGGTCCCAGCCCCCGCTTTGCCCTCGTTTCCACCTCCCCCATGCTTCAAGGCTTCAACCATCATCCCGTCCCCAATAAGGCCAAGGTCACGGGCCTTGATGAATCAGACCGGTCGCCCTGACCTCTGTGGTCATGAAGGTCCTGGAGTGCCTTGTCCTGGCTCACCTAAAGCTCATCACAGATCCTGTGCTGGACCCGCTGCAGTTCATGTACAGAGCCAACAGATCCACGGAGGATGCCGTGAACATGGTTCTGCACTACATGCTGGAACATTTGGACTATGCAGGCAACTACGTCAGGATCCTGTTTGTGGACTTCAGCTCGGCCTTTAACACTCGTTTCACATATCCTGGAGCACCAGCTATTCCTGCTGCAGGTACCGGTCTCCACTCGCAAGTGGATTACGGACTTCCTGTCCCACAGGTCTCAGCGGGTGAAGCTGGGGAAGAGCATTTCCAGCTCTAGGTCCGTGGAGTCATGCCGCTTTCTGGGCATGACCATCCGGGATCTGAAGTGGGAGCATAACACCATGGCCCTCCAGAAAAAGGCTCAGAAGAGGATGTTCTTACTCCAGCAGCTGAAGAAATTAAGACTGCAGAGGACCATGATGGCCCAATTCTACTCAGCCACCATTGAATCCATCCTCACCCACTCCATCATCTCCTGGTTCCGCGCCACAGTGGCAAAGGATCTCGCCAAGCTGCAGCGGGTGATTAACTCTGCAGAGAGTTTTATTTTCTTTGTCTTTAACACTTTGAGTGCCAGCTATTAGACGAAGCCGTCTGCTGCGACGCCACCAGTAGATAGATAGGGATCCGTCACCTTGTTTGTAGAGCTATAACTATATTCTATATTATAGCTATGGCTACAATACTATGGCCCATTTGACATCACCTATCTATCGTTCAATATGTGAAAAGTATGGTTTTAGAGCGGTCTAGGGTAATTCATGAAATGCTGGGTTAACCTCTTAAGCCCGACGAGACCGGTCTCAAAATGACATCACGTCATAAATCAATCTCTCCAGACTGTTTGGCAAAAGTATCGTTTTATTTTTCAAACGTATTCAAGTATAAACATCATATTCATAACCATGTATCGTCGCATATTTTAAGTTTTCGTTCTTATATTAAAGTATATTTAGTTTTTAAGAATTGTAAAGGATAGGCAAAAATAAGCATGTGCTTCAGCCTATTCCTTTTTTCGGTCATTGAGTTTGGATTTTTTGTGTGAGCTTACTTTGAATATGTGAGGGCTGGAGTTATTCTGCATGCTGCCCAACGAGGGGGCGTGCCGTTTTTCTGCCTCACGCACCTGAGATTGATCCACAATCAGCTCGTCGGGAGAATTCATATACGCTGACTCCCCTCCACTCCTTGTCGGGTCGTTCTTGTTACTTCCATCTACTGCCGCGTCTCCGCGTGAGACGTCGTGCCACCCCTGTACATCACCACCTGTCGCCGTTTCCTGGAGTAGGACACCGTCTTCATTCTCTATTACTCCACGGGAGGATCCCAGTGTTCCCACTCCAGATGTCGTGCCGGCTACATCCCTACTCCCTCTTCATGGACCTCGTTTCTGGGGTGAGGCTCGCCATCGCTCTCTATTACTCCACAGGAGGACGCCCGTGTTCTCACCCCATTCCCCTCAGACCCCCTGTTTGGTGCGCTGCCCGTCGGCAGCGTTCTGGTCGGGAGGAAGAAGATTCCTGTTTACTTTTTGCCCGTGAGGAAGAAGATTCCTGGGTACTGTTTGCCCGTGTTCCAGAAGATTCCTGTTACTTTTTTCCTGCCTGTTCGCCCGTTAAAGGCTCAGTGTCACTTTTTGTGTATAATAAATCATGCCCTTGTTTTGGCTAACTCTGATTACCTGTCTGTGTCATGCAATTGGGGTCGCATTACAAACCATAACAGAATATGTACATTTGTGATTTTTTTTTGAAAGTCCACACAAGTGTGTTTTTGATTGATCTGTAAACAAAGACCGAAAATAAACTATTCATCATCATCATCATCATCATCATCATCATCATCATGTCACAACAGCAGTTATAATGTATATTATCATCAATACATTAGTTTACCAATAGGTTAAAGTGTTATTAGATAGATTTTCATTTTGGTGTTATTGCCAGGTGGAGGCTATTTGATGTCTCCTCCCCCTCTATCTCTTCCCACCTGCCTCTCACGGATAGGAGAACTCATGTGCTGCTGTGTGCAATTGTAAATAATAAACCACGCCGATTAAAAGCTGAAGGGAGAAACCATGTCTCATGAACATATTATTGCCGCCCCATAGCCAGACTCTGTCAACACTGACATCAAACAGTGACAGAATTCGGACTATAGATGAATGCAATTTTATTAACATATAAAATACATGTGCACACATAACATATAGTGTAAATGGGGGGCACTAGGACCCAGGAGTACCCTGGCCAGGTATTGCCAGAGCATGTAGAGGACTTCACATTTGTTGCCATCTGTTTGAATGGAAGCACGATATACATTAGCAGAGTCAAGTTATTCGTGCTGCCCCACGCTTTTAAGGTATGAGCAGGCTAAACACCTTTTTTGTTGGTGAATCTATTTAAATCTAATCATTTCCGACCTACAACTCTTATATTTTGTGTAGACGTACTTGGTGTGGTGGGCGCTAACGTTACATTTGAATGATGTGTTTGTTCCTAATTTGTGCTCAGTATATTGCGGTATGTGATGATGACATGAGGGTAATAATTATTTGTATTTTCAGGCTGTATAGATTGGCACCAATACAGCCTGAAAATACAAATAATTATTACCCTTGTGTCATCATCACATACCGCAATATGCTGAACACACATTAGGAACAAACACATAATTCAAGTGTAACGTTAGCGGCCAACACATCAAGTACGTCTACACAAAATATACGAGTTGTAGGTTGGAAATTATGGAATAGATTTACCAACAAAAAAGGTGTTTGATTAGTTCATTATCTACAAATACCTTATAAAGGTCTTATAACTGAGTGTTATTATAAAGTGTTACCAAAGTGTTCTTCCTGAGAAAGAGAGAAAAACACATTAATTATACAGAAACAAAGGCAGAATATATACAAAAACAAACTATAACTAACAATGCTCTCTCTGTGGCCATACACACACAAGGACATTTCTACTAAGCACCAAAGGCCAATAAACGAAATGCAATATTGTCAAAGTTACAGGTTTACAAAATCACAACAGGCCTAGCCTCATGCCAGAGAGAGAGAAAGACTGAAGTGAGAAGCCATGTTTTAACAGGTGTGGGGTGATCCATGATTGGGTGGTGTGGATTGAGTGTTGGAGTCTGGAAAGCCATCCACCAATCGGTGCTGTGTTGCTATAATGGAAGGGCAGGCCTGGCAGGGACCAATGGTGAAGGGAACAATGGCTGGAGGGAGGAAACAAAATGGAGAACACACACACATGGAGACACACACTGGGGAATATATACATTGGGATGTACCACCCCCATACATAAGACAAAAACATGTTTGACACCTAACACCAACTAAACATGTTTTTTTTTTTTTTTTTAACAACGAGATAACATCCCCGAGATAACATGTACTCCAAAACAAAGAGCTATGAAAAAACTAGCAGTTGGTACAACCACACGGGTCAACAATGACAGAACGAGTTGACGGCAAGAGAGACTGAGTCGACAGCAACATAAAACGAGTCCACAGCAACATAGACCGAGTAGACAGCAAAATAGAACAAGTCGACAGCAATATACAGTAGAACGAGTCGACAGCAACAGACAACGAGTCGACAGCAACAGAGATTTAACTCCGAGATAGAGCATCCGCCAACACATTCTCCTGAGCAACGTCAGAAGGATACGCCCCTTCCTGACAAAAGAAGCCACCCAACTCCTCGTCCAATCAACAGTCATCTCCCGCCTCGACTACTGCAACGCACTGCTCGCTGGCCTCCCGGCCACTGCCACTAAGCCTCTTCAACTCATTCAGAACGCAGCGGCCCGCCTGATCTCAAACCTACCGAAGTCGGCCCATGTCACCCCACTTCTTAGGGACCTGCACTGGCTCCCCATTGCTGCATGAATCCGCTTCAAGGCCCTCGACCTAGCATACCGTGCGGCAAAGGGAACTGCTCCCGCCTACCTCCGGTCAATGGTCTCTAACTACACACCCTCAAGACCCCTACGCTCTGCATCTTCTGGCCGCCTCAGACCTACTCCTATCCAAGCTCCGGGAGGGTCATCAAAGAGAAGTCGCCTATTCTCAGTCCTTGCCCCACAATGGTGGAATGAACTACCCACCCCAGTTAGGACAGCCGAAACACGTCCAATCTTTCGCCGTCGACTAAAGACGCACTTCTTCAACCATTATCTGAATAAAAAAAAAAAAAAATCTAACCCTAACTAACCATACTGTCATGCACTTGTCCTAATAAACTAACCTACACTGTAGCACTCAACACTTTGATGAACATTGTTACTCAGCTGATAGAGTTGTGCTCTTCCTGATGGCTTGTCGTACAGAACTTGTAAGTCGCTTTGGATAAAAGCGTCAGCTAAATGACTAAATGTAAAATGTAAATGTACATTCTCAGACCCCTTCTTATGCTTTATGCTGAGGTTATAATTTTGCACTATGAACGCCCAACGCATGAGGCGCTGATTGTGGTTGTACATCCGCGACAGAAAAACCAATGGGTTGTGGTCGGTGTATACTACCACTGGTAATACGCTCGAACCGACATACACCTCAAAATGTCGCAACGCATACAACATAGCCAAAGTCTCCTTTTCAATAGTGGAATAGTTTAGTTGATGTTTGTTAAATTTCCAGGAGAAATAACAAACCGGGTGACTGACACCATCATGATCTTCCTGTAATAACACCCCTCCAGCTCCCACCCCGCTGGCATCCACCTCCAGCTGGAACGGCAGGGAGAAATCTGGAGCAGAGAGAACAGGGGAACTGCATAAAAGAGCTTTAACACCATCAAATGCATTTTGACAATCAGCTGTCCAAATGAATGGTTTGGACGGGCTACACAGGCTAGTGAGAGAAGTGACGACAGAAGAAAAGTTCCGGCAAAAACCACGGTAATACCCAGCCATCCCAAGGAATCTACGCAATTCCCGCCTAGTAGTAGGCACTGGAAAAGTTGTGATTGCAGATATTTTTGCATCCACCGGACGCACTTGTCCTTGTCCTACCTGCTTACCAAGATAGGTAACCGTAGCCTTGCCGAACTCACACTTGGCAAGGTTAAGGGTCAGGGAGGCTCCAGCTAAGCGGTCAAAGACAGTTTGTAAGGTTGTCATGTGGTCACGCCAGTTGGTCGAATAGACAACCAGGTCATCGAGATAGGCATTACAATTTGGAACACCAGCCAGGACTAGGGTCACCAGTCGCTGGAAAGTGGCCGGGGCATTACGCATTCCAAAAGGCATTACAGTATATTGCAAAAAATTGTCAGGAGTAACAAATGCCGAGATTTCCGAGGCACAGGGGGTCAAAGGGACCTGCCAGTAACCCTTTAACAAATCTAGTTTGCTAACATAGGTGGCAGATCCAAGGTTGTCAATACAATCTTCCATGCGGGGCAGTGGGAAGGAATCAGGCACGGTGACAGCATTTACCTTTCGGAAATCAGTACAAAATCTAGGAGTTCCATCCGATTTGGGAGCTAACAAGCAAGGTGAACTCCAGGGACTGCAACTTGGCTTGGCTAAACCATGTTCTAACAAATAGTCAACCTCCTGTTGCATCATGGCCCTCTTGGTGATGTTAACATGGTATGCATGTTGCTTGATAGGCACAGCATTGTTAACATTAATATCATGGGCCAATACAGAAGTACAGGAGGGAACATCACCAAACAGAGCCATGTAGGCCTGAATCAAATTTGTGATGTCCTCTCGCGGCTCCTCAGGTAAGTGTGCTAAGTGAGTGGGCAGGTTCAATAACATCTCAGTGTTGGACAATCTAGCACCCTGATGGGCTGCATTGCGCAACTCTAAGCCATCTACATCCTCACCACTAACGTCAGGAGAGTCCGGAACTATTGGAGTTGAGGCAACAGCAGAGACGGCCAGTCCGGCTGTCTGGTCTGAGGTCTTCACCTGCACACTATCTCTGGAAAAATATGGTTTAAGCATATTGATGTGGCAAACACGAGAGTGACGTTTACGATCAGGGGTGCGAACCACATAGTCTGTATCACTTATCTTCTTGTCTATTGCATACGGTCCGGAAAAACGAGCGGAAAGAGCAGAACCAAGGATAGGTAACAGGACTAGAACCTTATCACCTGGCTGGAAAGATCGAGAAACAGCTTTCTCGTTATAGTGCCGTTTCATAGTTCTCTGGGAAGAAGAGAGCGCTTCTTTTGCGAGAGAGCACGCCTGATGCAGTCGCTCTCGAAACTGGCTAACAAAATCTAGAACATTAGTGGGTGTGCTGGCACCCTTTGACATGAACCGTTCTTTAAGAACTTTCAGAGGCCCTCTAACAGTGTGCCCAAAAACGAGCTCAGCAGGACTGAAACCAAGAGACTCCTGTATGGTCTCTCGCGCAGCAAATAGAACAAGGGGGACACCCTCATCCCAATCTTTCTCTGTGTCTAAGCAATATTTACGCAGCATGGACTTTAAGGTCTGATGCCAACGTTCTAGAGCCCCCTGAGTTTTAGGGTGGTAGGCACTGGACACTATATGTCGGATACCCAGGGACTGTAACACTTGCTCAAATAACCTAGACAGGAAGTTGGTGCCTTGGTCCGTTTGTACTACCTTAGGCAGTCCAAACGTGGAGAAGAACTTCGTCAAAGCCTTAATTATTACAGGCGCTGTAATTCTGCAAAGAGGGATAGCCTCAGGGAAACGGGTGGCGGTACACATTATTGTCAACAAAAACTGATTGCCGGCTTTGGTCCGTGGCAACGGACCAACACAGTCGACTATGACATGTTCAAATGGTTCACCGACCGCTGGTATAGGACAGAGGGGAGCAGGTGGAATTACCTGGTTTGGCTTTCCGGTGATCTGACAAGTACTACAGGTACGACAGTACTGTGCTACATCGGACTTCAAACCGGGCCAAAAGAAATGTTGAAGTATTCTGTTGTATGTTTTAGTGACTCCCAAGTGTCCAGACCAAGGGTGGTCATGGGCCAAGAACAGTACATGCTGACGATAAACTGCAGGGACAACAATCTGATAAACAGTGCTCCAGTCTGGTACCTGATCTGGTAGCCCTATCTCCGATTGTGCATGCTCTGCCAGTCTAGTACCATGGGACCTCCATGTACGCATCAAAACTCCTTCATCCACAAAATAAGAATGCAACTCTCTCCTCTGTTCTGTTTCAAGAGAAGAGAAACATTTTGCAAGAGAAGGGTCAGCCTTCTGGGCAGTAATTAGCATTTCACGAGTAACGGGTAACTTCAATGCGTCGGAACTAGTTACAGTTGTCTGTGGGGGTACCTTACTATGAGTCGGTGGTTTGTCAGCGGTATCAGAAGTTGGAGCCAGCAACTCCTCCCTGACAAAGGCTGAAGCAAAAACAGAGTCAGACAAATTAATTTCATCACCTCTCTTTTTCAATTGAGCCCGAGTGACAACACTTGCAGAAAAAACTTCAGGGAAGTTCTGTGACAAGTCATCAGGCAGAGAATCTGTGTCTGGGTGATCCAACACTTCCAGCACAGCGTTCACCTGTCCTCCAGCTAAATCATTTCCCATGATAAAGGAAATGCCTTTAACTGGCAAGGAAGGTCTCACCCCTATTTTAAAGAAACCAGTGACCAAATCAGATTGTACATGAATACAGTGTAACGGGGCTGGCATGAAACCCATCTCAATACCTTGAACTAGGACACTAGAACCACAGGAAGATTTCTCAGACAGAGGTAGTACATCAGAGAGGATAAAGGATTGTGAGGCTCCAGTATCTCATAAGATCTGAACTGTACACTGATCTTTTGGATCCCCTGTCAAGGAAACTAAACCCTTGGAAGTAAATAGCCTGAAACAAGGATCGAGAACATCCTGATCATTGTGCATCTGTTGATCGAAATCAGGTGCCATTTTAATCAGACCAACCCCTTTGGGTTGTCTAAAGTTCTGAGAGGACGGTTGCTGCTTACGTTTCAATGTTAAACAGTCAGAAATAACATGACCAGGCTTATGACAGTAGTAACATGTCCGCTCCTCTTTTGAGCGTGGAGGTGACATTTTTGGTCGGGGGTGTGTGAATTCTGAATGGTTGGGGACAGAATGTTTCTGAGAGAAATCATGGGGGAGAAACGAGTCACGCCTATCTACAAACACAGTTTTATGGGTTAGCGCAAACTCATCAGCTAATACAGCAGCTTGCTGCAGAGTGGACACTTTCTGCTCACTCAGGTAAATTACAATACGCTCTGGCAAACGATTCTTAAACTCTTCTAATAGAATGAGTTCTCTGAGAGAGTTAAGATCTGAGGCCTTGCTTGCTGCACACCATTTATCAAAGAGAGTTCCCTTCTCTCTAGCAAACTCTACAAAGGTCTGGTTGACAGCTCTCTTGTGACTGCGAAACCTCTGCCTATAAGCTTCGGGCACAAGCTCATATGCACGAAGGATGGCAGCCTTCACAGTATCATACAGTAAACTATCTTCTAGGGAAAGTGTTGAACAAACCTCTTGGGCTTTACCAGTCAATTTGCATTGAAGCAACAAAGGCCAGACCTCTCTTGGCCAGCGCAATGAAGCAGCAATACGCTCAAACACATTAAAATAAGTATCAACTTCTGTCTCTCGGAACGGAGGCACCAAAGCAATGTGTTTACTTATATCAAAAGTGTGTGATGAATAAGCTGTGGAGGAGGACATACCCGGGCCTTGTGGAGGAGTCGGTGTAGCAGAGTTGGATCCACTCCTTTGGTCTCCCAGCTCCAACTCCCGCAGTCTGAGCTCTTTTTCCACCTCAAGCTCCAACCTACGGATGTTAACAGCCCTTTCATTTTCCGCCTCAAGCTCCATTTTACGAAGCCGATACTCCGCCTCACGTGCTTGTGCCTTCTCCTGAGCCTCCATCTGGAGAAGGGCTATTCTAACCTTGACCTGGGCCCCTTCTCGAGACCCAGTTGACACAGGAGAGGTCAAGTGAAAATGTGGCAATGTGACTCTCACACCTGCCTTTTCAGCACCATGGGCTTGCTCCTCAGAAGGCTGTGCTTCCGTAGGTTCACCAGGAGGACTTGCATGTTCATCAGAGACCACAGGAAAAACAAGCGTCCCCTGCTCCAACAGCGTATCTACCACAAGACACCTGATATCCTGCTTAAGATGCTTTTGTTGAACCGAGAGTTGAAAATGTGTGGCAATCTCCACTAAGTCTGCCTTGCGGCAGCTATCTAGCGCTTCCCAAGTAGGATTGCTCAAGAATTTCCCCAGATCAAAAGTACTAACTGCCATTTTTTTTTTCTTACACAAATGCCATTTTTACACAAATTAATTAATAACTATACAAGTGTAAACAAACACAGTTCACCAAATCCATCAACCAACAATTGAACACGGGTTACAAGATCCAGGCAGAGCCCCCATTTATGTTACGACCCCTGTGAGTCTAAGGGTAAAGGGCTGTAACATAACAGTTGGTTGACAGAAAAGATGGACCACGTTTGTAAACAACAATGATATTTATTGAAAGATGCAAAGGAAGCACATGTAGCTCAGGGGTGAGCCCAGGCCAAAACAACAAACAAACACCACTATACTCCAAATAAACCCAAATCTAATCTATGGTAAAAGAGATTACATTACCTAAACTACTCTTACCTAACCAAAACAGGAGAAAACAATATCCAAAGGAAATGGCAGCTCACCCCATCTGTGCTTCCTGAGAAAGAGAGAAAAACACATTAATTATACAGAAACAAAGGCAGAATATATACAAAAACAAACTATAACTAACAATGCTCTCTCTGTGGCCATACACACACAAGGACATTTCTACTAAGCACCAAAGGCCAATAAACGAAATGCAATATTGTCAAAGTTACAGGTTTACAAAATCACAACAGGCCTAGCCTCATGCCAGAGAGAGAGAAAGACTGAAGTGAGAAGCCATGTTTTAACAGGTGTGGGGTGATCCATGATTGGGTGGTGTGGATTGAGTGTTGGAGTCTGGAAAGCCATCCACCAATCGGTGCTGTGTTGCTATAATGGAAGGGCAGGCCTGGCAGGGACCAATGGTGAAGGGAACAATGGCTGGAGGGAGGAAACAAAATGGAGAACACACACACATGGAGACACACACTGGGGAATATATACATTGGGATGTAACACCAATGTTGCCTATAACTAGAATAGCATACACTATAGTGTTACACATAGGTCTACACCTGCAGCTCCTTCTAGATGACAGCTATCCTTTAGCCCCCACCAATATCAAGTTTCCCATCCCTAACCTTAGCAACATAGACAAACACATTCAATATTGACCTCCTTTATCTCGTGCTCCATGGCAACCGTACTGTAGAGTGGCTCTGTATCTTCCAAATGTCTCCCCAGCGGAGGTTTATGCAACATAAATATAGCTGAGGGCTGATCTAAGCCGACCAGTTGCATACAGATCTGTTACATAGAAATCGACATTGTATTATTTATTTTTGTATTTATTTTCTTGGCAAAGAAATATGCATTTATTTTCTTAGGCTTAAGCCATTCTCCTGCTGCTGCAGACTTGTAGCAGCCACAGCTCAACAACCAAACAGAATTCACAAATATGTTTTTGTTAGGAACAACAGAGATAATAAATGGCCTGTACTGTAAGATAATACATACTCGTGGTGCGAGGTTGGCTGGTTAAAACAGCCACACCTGCCCTGGGTCAAGCTAATCAGACCTGGGAGCAGGTGCGGCTGTGCACCTGTTGCAGATTGAGTTAGTCTATGTTCACGGGTTGAATGTGCCTTCCTCACACATGGGAGAGACGCAGGAAAGCATGACATGGAAGAATATGGGGGGAGAAAATGACCAGAAAAGGAATATTGGAGAAGAAAATTACCAGAAAAATAATATGGGAGGAGAAAATGACCAGAAAAAGGAATAACTGAAGCAATACAGAGACTGGAGGGAAATTAAGAGGTGTTGATGCGAGAAGAGAGAGTGAAGCAGGATAAAAGAGCCAGTGAAGCAGGATAAAAGCAACAGAACATCAGATCATCTGTATGGACCAAATGCGATTATTGGCATTTATTGCCATGGTCATGAACGGTGCTACAGAAGTCAAGAGAAGACACGTCTCCCTGGCCTCAGTTTGGTGCTGTGGGGGTGGCTGGTTTAATAAGCAGCTACACCAGCCCTGGGTCAAGCTAATTACACCTGGGAGCAGGTGTGACTGTGCACATCAATGCACTCAGGTTAAATCTGCCATCCCCACACAGACGAGGAGAGCCTGTCATGACATCAAATCAAAATGTATTTGTCACATTTAAGTTTGGTCAATGACCGGCCCACTACTAGGCTGGGACAGTGGCCCATTGGTACTAGTGGTCTGCAAGGGCCTTGAAATGAAGCCTGTGCCCAGCCCGAGCCCGTGAACTTCAGGCCCTGCCCAAAAATAAGCCCGACTGTAAATAATATTTTAAGCCCTAGCCCGCGTGAAAACCAGAAAAAAAAATTATTATTATTATTATTATTATTATTAAAATATTTATTTTTTGTATTTGTTTTAAATATTCGAAACACAGTTTTATATGAACTTAATAAATAAACTAAAACAAAATGTTCAATAGGTTTACCTAAATAACAGATAGTGAAAACTAAAGAAACATTAATTATAGCCAAATATTAAATAACTTTTTTGTTTTAAATATTCTAAACACTGTTTATATATTAACACAATTTTTAATTTAGTTTATTAATACTGTTTAATATTAAACAAAAACGAAAATGTCCAATAGGTCTAACAAAATAACACATATCATGCTGAAAACTAACAACCATTCTATAGCCATTTTCGCAAATTCTATTTCCCAGCGTTGGCGTTGACTCACACGGCAGCCTCGTAAAACGTATTTGAAGGCTATATGGAATCTTCTTTGACACACACACACACACACACGACACAATAGCCTACTCAGTCACTATACAAACAAACAGAAAACAGAAATCAGATTTCGAGCAGAGCAACATTATATAATGAAAGCGCAATAGAACAGGGCAGCAGCCAGCGACCCCACACACCAGCAAATAATAATAATCAGACTCACAACTTCGCTGTGTTGATGTCAGCAACGCGTTGAACAACGTTAACAAAACTTCGCCAACTGGCTACATACATCCAAGAACAAATTAAAACGTTCGCCAACTGGCTATATTCCAACTTCAACCTATGCCACTTCGGTCTGGTTAATTTGTTCATCGTCCACCTGAGCGCTCCCCTCGAGTTATCCCTGCAGGCTGCGGTAATTACAAATCCAAATGTTTCCAAAAATGCAACTTTCCCTTGACTATTTTATCTGTTAACTTATACATCTTGACTCCTCAGACACAAGGCGTTCACTCTCTGATGACAGCACTATGTTACGCGAAAATGAAACAGAAACTTAAGGTTATCCTATAACCCTAGTTATATGAGTATAGCGAGCAAAAAAATAAAATAAAAAAAAGCTGCAATAAAAAAATAAATAAAAAAAAGAGAGCACTGCCCGGCCCGGCCGAGCCCGAATTATTTATTTAAAAACAAAGCCCTACCCAGCCCGAACCCGTCGGGTCGGGTAGGGCCCTGTCGGTCTCAGGGCAGGATTGCAGTGCACTAATTGGTACTGACTGACTGGGCTGGCCCAATCACATCTCTTACTAAGCACCCCCCCACCAGTCGTGCAGGTACATGACTGAGAGGGGGGCTGGTACATGACTGAGATGGGGCTGTGGTACATGACTGAGAGGGGGCTGTGGTACATGACTGAGATGGGGCTGTGGTACATGACTGAGAGGGGGCTGTGGTACATGACTGAGAGGGGGCTGGTACATGACTGAGAGGGGGCTGGTATACAGGACTGAGAGGGGGCTGGTACATGACTGAGAGGGGGCTGTGGTACATGACTGAGAGGGGGCTGGTACATGACTGAGAGGGGGCTGGTATACAGGACTGAGAGGGGGCTGGTATACATGACTGAGAGGGGGCTGGTATACATGACTGAGATGAGGCTGGTACATGACTGAAAGGGGGCTGGCTGGCACATGACTGAGATGGGGATGGCCAGTACATGACTGAGAGGGGGCTGGTACCATGTATTAGTACTGACTGACACTGGGCTGGCCCAATCACATCTCTTACTAAGCACCCCCCCCCCCCCCCCGCCAGTCGTGTGGTACATGACTGAGATGGGGCTGTGGTACATGACTGAGAGTGGGGCTGGTACATGACTGAGAGGGGCCTGGTACGTGACTGAGATGGGGCTGTGGTACATGACTGAGAGGGGGCTGTGGTACATGACTGAGAGGGGGCTGGTACATGATTGAGAGGGGGCTGGTATACAGGACTGAGAGGGGGCTGGTACATGACTGAGAGGGGGCTGTGGTACATGACTGAGAGGGGGCTGGTACATGACTGAGAGGGGGCTGGTATACAGGACTGAGAGGGGGCTGGTACATGACTGAGAGGGGGCTGGTACATGACTGAGAGGGGGCTGGTATACATGACTGAGAGGGGGCTGGTACATGACTGAGAGGGGGCTGTGGTACATGACTGAGAGGGGGCTGGTACATGACTGAGAGGGGGCTGGTATACAGGACTGAGAGGGGGCTGGTACATGACTGAGAGGGGGCTGGTACATGACTGAGAGGGGGCTGGTATACATGACTGAGAGGGGGCTGGTATACATGACTGAGATGAGGCTGGTACATGACTGAGAGGGGGCTGGCTGGCACATGACTGAGATGGGGATGGCCAGTACATGACTGAGAGGGGGCTGGTACCATGTATTAGTACTGACTGACACTGGGCTGGCCCAATCACATCTCTTACTAAGCACCCCCCCCCCCCGTCAGTTGTGTGGTACATGACTGAGATGGGGCTGTGGTACATGACTGAGAGGGGGGCTGGTACATGACTGAGAGGGGCCTGGTACATGACTGAGAGGGGGGCTGGTACATGATTGAGAGGGGGGCTGGTATACAGGACTGAGAGGGGGCTGTGGTACATGACTGAGAGGGGGCTGGTATACATGACTGAGAGGGGGCTGGTATACATGACTGAGATGAGGCTGGTACATGACTGAAAGGGGGCTGGCTGGCACATGACTGAGATGGGGATGGCCAGTACATGACTGAGAGGGGGCTGGTACCATGTATTAGTACTGACTGACACTGGGCTGGCCCAATCACATCTCTTACTAAGCACCCCCCCCCCCCCCCCCCCCGCCAGTCATGTGGTACATGACTGAGACGGGGCTGTGGTACATGACTGAGAGGGGGGCTGGTACATGACTGAGAGGGGCCTGGTACGTGACTGAGATGGGGCTGTGGTACATGACTGAGAGGGGGCTGTGGTACATGACTGAGAGGGGGCTGGTACATGACTGAGAGGGGGCTGGTATACAGGACTGAGAGGGGGCTGGTACATGACTGAGAGGGGGCTGTGGTACATGACTGAGAGGGGGCTGGTACATGACTGAGAGGGGGCTGGGATACAGGACTGAGAAGGGGCTGGTATACATGACTGAGAGGGGGCTGGTATACATGACTGAGATGAGGCTGGTACATGACTGAAAGGGGGCTGGCTGGCACATGACTGAGATGGGGATGGCCAGTACATGACTGAGAGGGAGCTGGTACCATGTATTAGTACTGACTGACACTGGGCTGGCCCAATCACATCTCTTACTAAGCACCCCCCCCCCCCCCCCCCCCCCCCCCCCAGTCGTGTGGTACATGACTGAGATGGGGCTGTGGTACATGACTGAGAGGGGGGCTGGTACATGACTGAGAGGGGCCTGGTACGTGACTGAGATGGGGCTGTGGTACATGACTGAGAGGGGGCTGTGGTACATGACTGAGAGGGGGCTGGTACATGACTGAGAGGGGGCTGGTATACAGGACTGAGAGGGGGCTGGTACATGACTGAGAGGGGGCTGTGGTACATGACTGAGAAGGGGCTGGTACATGACTGAGAGGGGGCTGGTATACAGGACTGAGAGGGGGCTGGTACATGACTGAGAGGGGGCTGGTATACATGACTGAGATGAGGCTGGTACATGACTGAGAGGGGGCTGGTATACATGACTGAGATGAGGCTGGTACATGACTGAGAGGGGGCTGGCTGGCACATGACTGAGATGGGGATGGCCAGTACATGACTGAGAGGGGGCTGGTACCATGTATTAGTACTGAGTGACACTGGGCTGGCCCAATCACATCTCTTACTAAGCACCCCCCCCCCCCCCCGCCAGTCGTGTGGTACATGACTGAGATGGGGCTGTGGTACATGACTGAGAGGGGGGCTGGTACATGACTGAGAGGGGCCTGGTACATGACTGAGAGGGGGGCTGGTACATGACTGAGAGGGGGGCTGGTATACAGGACTGAGAGGGGGCTGGTATACATGACTGAGATGAGGCTGGTACATGACTGAGAGGGGGCTGGTATACATGACTGAGATGAGGCTGGTACATGACTGAGAGGGGGCTGGCTGGCACATGACTGAGATGGGGATGGCCAGTACATGACTGAGAGGGGGCTGGTACCATGTATTAGTACTGACTGACACTGGGCTGGCCCAATCACATCTCTTACTAAGCACCCCCCCCCCTCCCCCGCCAGTCGTGTGGTACATGACTGAGATGGGGCTGTGGTACATGACTGAGAGGGGGGCTGGTACATGACTGAGAGGGGCCTGGTACATGACTGAGAGGGGGGCTGGTACATGACTGAGAGGGGGGCTGGTATACAGGACTGAGAGGGGGCTGGTACATGACTGAGAGGGGGCTGTGGTACATGACTGAGAGGGGGCTGGTACATGACTGAGAGGGGGCTGGTACATGACTGAGAGGCGGCTGGTATACAGGACTGAGAGGGGGCTGGTACATGACTTAGAGGGGGCTGGTATACATGACTGAGAGGGGGCTGGTACATGACTGAGAGGGGGCTGGTATACAGGACTGAGAGGGGGCTGGTACATGACTGAGAGGGGGCTGGTATACATGACTGAGAGGGGGCTGGTACATGACTGAGAGGGGGCTGGTATACAGGACTGAGAGGGGGCTGGTACATGACTGAGAGGGGGCTGGTATACATGACTGAGATGAGGCTGGTACATGACTGAGAGGGGGCTGGCTGGTACATGACTGAGAGGGGGTTGGCACCATGTATTGGTACTGACTGACACTGGGCTGGCCCAATCACATCTCTTACTAAGCACCCCCCCCCCCCGCCAGTCGTGTGGTACATGACTGAGAGGGGGCTGGTACATGACTGAGAGGGGGCTGCTACAGGACTGAGAGGGGGCTGGTATACATGACTGAGAGGAGGCTGGTACATGACTGAGAGGGGAATGGCTGATACATGACTGAGAGGGGGCTGGCTGGTACATGACTGAGAGGGGGCTGGTACAGTGCATGACTGAGAGGGGGCTGGTACCATGTATTGGGCATCATTGTAGGTCAAACCATTCAAAAGTAAATTTCCACGGCAGCCATTTTGGATTTTGGTCTCTCACAAATTCCCCCCCACCTTTTTTAAAATTACAATTTGTTTATTAAGATAAGATAAGATAAGATAAGATATTCCTTTATTGATCCCCTTGGGGAAATTCAGGCATCATAGCAGCATGGGGGGAGGGGGGGAGGGGTACAGGTAGTAAAACAACACAGTATACAGGTAGTAAAAGACAACACAGGCAGTGTAAACAATTTGATCAATATGGTCAATATAATTTACTATCTGACTAGCTGAGGAATATTCACATTATTCACAGTGTCACATGAGGTGCAGTATGCAAGAGGTAGTGTTATAATTTACTATCTACTGAGTATACATTAATCAGTAGCCTCTTAGATGACAAATCCATTGAGAAACGAAGTGCCACAGATGACCCAACTACTAGGTCCATATCGTATCATCATAATATTATTTAAAAAATCATTAGGATAAGGGTTCCCTTGATAAAGATGCATGAAAAGGCTGTATAATATACAACACCTGTAGCTCAACTGCAAAATCTGCTCTTTTTTTTTTATTAGATGTATTTGGAAATTAAAAACACATCATAAAAACAAATGACCAATTTGTATTCCTGAGGATATCACCTAAAAGCATTCATTAAAACACTTATTTCCAAGGTGGTCCTCGATGGAAGACATAAAAACACAGCACACACAGTATAGCCTACTCAACTGAAAATCTTTGCTCAACTGTAAAAAAAAATTAGATGTATGCCTACTTATGTATTAGCCTACAAGGAAGAACACATTCACAACAGGCAGCAAAGTTTATTTTCAGCCAAGTATGGTAATAAGGTAACTATTAGGATATATATGGTATGGATTACTTACTCTTATAACTTATTACTATCTGTGGTAGCTCTAGTCTCCACCTACACAAATTGTTTTTGTGCTGTCCATTGATCATGCACCTTCACGTGGTAGGCACATTAACTGTAGGTCAAACTCCCCAAACAAACAAGCACACCATTGATTTAATTGCCATATAAATCACATACAAAGATCTAACTATCACTCCTCTCTGAACATGAATATAAAACAAGAAGGTGATCTATTAACTGTGTAAACCTTATGCAATATTCATCATTGATATTTGAATACTTGAAATCTGTATGCACTGAGTAGTTATTACCAAATGAAATAAGATTGAACAGCTCCATGCATTCATTGAATAAACAACAATTTGCTCAACTTCCGGTTCCGGTTCGAGTATGGAGTAGTCATTGTGTGTAACAGCTCCGCTCCCGTTATTTATATTTTTCCTTTAAAAGCCTCTTTTTATACCCCCAATTCGTTTAAACCTGTACGTATATATCACCTGAGGTTTCCAACTAACTATATTGACTGAAAGAACCACGATGTCACCGAAGAAAAGAGAGACGGTTCAACCGACACAGAGTACCTTGCTAAGCTAATAGAATGGTCCCAGCTCAAGTTCGAAGGCACCATGAAGATAATGGAGAAGACCTTAACGGAAGGTTTATGCTCCCTAACCGACAAGGTTGACGATATCAAAAGATCTATCGAATCCAAAGTCGGGAAGCTATGGGAAGCGGTTGGTGAACAGACCGATCGTATAGTAGTAGTGGAAACCGGCTTGAATAATTGCACTGATAGATTCGCGGAGATAGAAGGAACCAACGAGAAGCTAAAATCTAAGATACTGTGTTAGTTGAAATGTTAGTTGTTAGTGTTAGTTGAAATTCTGGGATCGGAGACCCTCTCTACAACACCTGAATTGGATCAATGTTACAGAATTGGTGCCCGAAACAACAACAAACCTAGAGTAGTTATTGCTAGCCTACGTCAAATTGGAATAAAAGAAAAAAATATTCGAGAGGCACGGAAGAAGAATGGCAATCTGAAATACAAAGGGCAACCAGTCTATTTCTATGAAGATTCCTGCCCCGAAGTTGTGGTACAACGGTCCAGTTACAAGACAGTGATGTGCCTACTCTACGGGCAAGGTCTCAGACCTACACTATGGTATCCTGCGAAGCTGTCCATCGTCAACAAAGACGGTGTGAGGATTTCTTTCTCCTCGCCTGATGAAGCTGAAACCTTCCTGAAGAACCAGAAGGACACCTCATCTAAGCGGGGAGGATAGGCTATACTAGGGGTAGGCAACCCTAGGCACGCGTGCCTGCATAGGCACGCGGGGCATTTTCATAGGCACAGGGGGCATATTTTTGCCCTGAAATATTATAGTGAAATATTTTGCACTGTTGTCGCATTTATCTTGTTGAAATCCTCCCACAGGTTCTTTTTACTACCACATATTTAATTGAGACCCTTTATTTGTTTATTATTTCAATTTAGCTGGAAATACATTGCTACATCATTCAGTAACATTTGCAGAGCCTTATAACAAAAACATTATTACGGTCACCATTGTGACCAGTGGGAACACATTTTATAATTTATTTTTCTATTTCATTGAACATTGCACATGTTAAAAGCAATTTTTTTTTACTCAAAATGTGAGTATTACCAAGTCAACTTGTGTTCTTAAAACAATGACAATAAACATAGTTTTATTAGGTTGAAATAATGTGGTTGTGTACTTATTTTTCTGTTAACTTATTATGGATTGAAAACTGAAAACCTTAATGCACAGTAACTGAACTCAATATTTTAAAGTTCTGGTAATTTTTATTTTTTTTTTGTACAGTGTAGTCTTGCGATCAATCAAAACGTATTTACAAGATATACCTCACTTTCACCCTCCATTCACATCCTGGTGTTCTCCTGGTGTTCTCCATTTGGCCTGTAGGTGGAGCTATGACAGCACACGTACAGTACACACACCGATGGTGTGTGATGTGTCCAAACATGAATGGGCAAATGTGAGTGAAATGGTCGCACTGTATGCAGCTGTTTGTCTGCATTGCATCCCCCCCCCCCCCCCCCCAACTCAGATTTAGGGTTGATACAACCATCATAATAATATTGTTAATAATAACAATAACAATAATGATGTAATAATGTAAATATTATCATAAAAAATACCTGATTATGAGAAAGAAAATTACGATGCATGGAATATTGTTGAGGCACACTAGTTACAACTATATTTCAAACAGGCACTCCATGTCAAAAAGGTTTCTGACCCCTGGGCTATATATATATACTGTTTTTTTCTGAACACTTTGTTATGGCTTAAACACCAAACGGCGTCATATACATTTTGATAACCTTGATTCATAAATAGGTTTACTATGTGACGCTGGATATCATCTAGATACTTTGTTTTAATGGTTCGCTACATCTAGGTTGGGTAGATTAAAGTTAGCTCGGTTTAATGATCTATGATTTTTATGCAAGTCATTGTGTTGGGCCATGACTGGGACCTCCGGAGATTATTTTTTTATTATTATTTTGATGTTTTCCCCGTGTGTGTGCATTTGGAACATTGCAGAATATACTAGAATATCAGACGAGCTGCTGCACAGCGCCCTCTCCTGATACGATGGACTAATGGCACTTTTATTAAAATGAAATAGAATATTCTAGAGCTTTAACATGCGTTCTGTGAATACACACACGGCTTAGGTCACCTCCGGAGGAAACAACAGTCTTCACAGCGGAACATCGCCCACCCCTGGCCTGGTGGACGTACTGCATATACGTATTTAAACCTCCTTCTTTTCTTTTGCAATAGTTCCATTGCCTTTCCTTTCTATTTCTTCTAGGTGTTTAAACTTAGCCAAGTTCTTTTAAGGTTTAAGTAAATGTACTCTACTCGTTGAGGCTTCTTTTATTTAGTTCCAATGCCTTTCCTTTCTATTTCTACGGTGTGTTTAAACTTAGCCAAGTTTGTATAAGGTTTAAGTGAATGTACTCTAATCTTTGAGGCATATTTTATCTCTTTTTTATTTAACGGGAGAGTGGCCAAGCCACTGATGATAATCTACTAATGGTAGAATTGATAGTTTTATACCCTATGGCAATTTGCATAGGCAAGTTAAGGTTGAATTGCTCGATATGGGTATACTGGTTGTGTACTTTAAAGGGAGGGAGGGAAGTGGGAATAGGGGATTATATGTATGTGTATTTTAATATGTTTGTTACTATGCTCAAGCTCGGCTCTCAACAGGACCTTAACAGTTGGATATATATCTATTATGAATTGCTACTCCAGACGCATTACACACAGGAATACTGCAACCTGTCTAGACTATGGCTAATTTAAATATCTTGATTTGGAATGCAGGGGGTCTCAATATACAACATAAACGCAAAAGCGTGCTTACATGGATGAAAAGACAACAGGTTGATGTGGCTCTTTTAAGTGAAACGCACCTTTTATTGGCTGACAATGTAAAACTGGCGGATAAAATATATCAAAACATAAGCTACTCATCTTTTGGCACTAAATCCTGTGGTGTAGCTATAGTAGTGAAACGGAAGTTGAATATTAAATTGTTGGACGTATGGTCTGATGCAAATGGCAGAGTAACTATTGCTATAACAGATGACTGTAACAGGAAAATCGCTTTGGTAGCGGCTTACGCCCCTAATCTTTACGACGCTAACTTCTACGCTTCACTCACTAGAGCGATGTTAGATCTCCCTGGGTATTAATTTATAATTGGTGCAGATTTTAATGCCATCTGGGATCCCTTGATTGATAAATCTAATCTCACCACATCCTATGACCAGAAACAGGCCTCTACTGCACTACAGGCCTGGGCCAAGGATACAGGAGTAAATGATGTGTGGCGATCGCTCAATCCAACGGCACGATAGTACTCCTTTTTCTCAGCAAGACACAGGACATTTTCTAGAATAGATTATGTTTTTGCATCCCCTAGACTATTTGATAGCTTTGACGTTGAATTGGGGCCCATTGCACTGTCAGATCACAACTATTTACTCCTAAAGGGCTCATTCAGTAGAATGACATCCCGAGCCCCAAGATGGCGCTTTAACTCGACACTGTTGAAAAACAATGAATTCAATCTACAATTCAAAAATAAACTCAGTGAATTCCTGCAGATGAATGCGTGTTCGGTACAAGACCCCAGAATGTTATGGAGATCGGTAAAGGGTTTTATCAAGGAAAACACTACTGTCTTTGCCTCCAACCTCCGCAAGAAACGTCAATCCAAATTGGTAGAGCTGGAAGTGCTTCACTCTTCGTTGTTTTCCTCTTTACAATGCAACTACTCGTGTAAACTGGAGTCTCAAACAATGTTCCCTCTAATTTTTTTTCGGGCTGAGCAAACACTCAAACCTCCTGAGCAGACATCAGCAACTACTGAGCAACATACGTCACCTGCCGATTAACCGGTTAGTTGATAAGCTGTGTAAAAAAATCTGAGAATCTTAATTTCCCTCAATGTCTAACATAAAAATATACATTTTTTATTGGACCATTGATTGATGATACAGAGCAAAGTCCTTACTTTGGCGGCGGCGGTGTGAGTCGTGTCACTAACTTTTGTCTTTTTAGGAGGCTGACTCGTCATTATTTTATTAAGTGATTATAATGCGACTTCAAGGGTGACCATATTGTGATTTTTTTTTTAAAGAGGACACTCTGCCTTCAGCCTCAAGATACTTAATGATACTCAAAGTTTACTCAAAGATGCCTTATCATTATAATATATTTAAAGTATGCCTCCTCTGTATGGATATACAATTATTGTTTATATTATTTTATATAACAAAATAATATCGCTCTATAACCAAAGTTACTCAACATGCTGTATTATGCCTAAAGTAATCTATCTGACAAATCTCAAGAAAATAACTAAATCAACCTATGACAAAATATATATTTTCAAGTCTTACTAGACAAAATAAATAACAAGAAAAATATGAAGTAATGTTCTAAATAATACCTCTTCTGTATTAGAAAATCCAGCTTTAAAAAATATATCTTTGTATCTGTTCAATGTAATGTAAATTATAAAACAGTAACCTCAGTAATTTAACTACAGGCATATTTTACACAAACGTTTCTGTGCGCGACAGATTTCAGATGTGCGCGGGAACGTCTTGCCATGTGCGCGCACGCGCAGCCGCGCACCTTAGGGGGAACATTGGTCTCAAATTAAAGTGTTGAAAAAGGAGATTAACTCCATTTTAAGACAACAATCTGAATTTCAAATACGCAGAACAAGACAACATTATTACTTTCACGGTTCTAAACCTAGTCACCTACTAGCTATGAAGATACGATCCAGTGAACAATTTGCTGATATCCCTGCCATTAAGGACCAACAGGGACTTGTTATTACAGACCCCAAAAAAATCAACGAGACCTTCCGTACGTTTTACTCCAACCTGTACAAGTCAGAAGTGATATTCGATCATAATAAACTGGATACATTTCAAATTAACTTACCTAAACTTTCAAAGGAAGATGCTAAACGGTTAGATGCACCTATTACACTAGAGGAACTTAGGGAGGCTATATCTGAATTGCAAAAGGGTAAAGCCCCTGACTGGGATGGCATTCCACCCGAACTGTACCTCTCATGTTGGGATGTAATTGGACCACTATTACTGGATATGATTTTATACTCAATCAAACAGGGGAACTTCTCCAGGGATGTCAATATGGCACTCATATCTATCCTACTTAAAAAAGATAAAGACCCCACCGAATGCAGTAGTTATAGACCCTTAAGCCTCCTCGGAACCGATCTCAAGCTGTACGCTAAGGTAATAGCCATCCGACTTCAAAAACATATGACATCTTTAGTTCACCCTGATCAGACAGGCTTCATAAGAGGCGGATAATATTAGACAGTTACTGCATGTGATAGACTCCAGCAAGGATGCCGCGCCTCCTATAGCTGTATTATCCTTGGATGCGATGAAGGCCTTTGACAGTTTGGAATGGTCTTATTTATGGGCAGTACTTGGAAGGATGGGGTTAGGAGAGGGGTTCATTAATATGATCCAAGTACTATATACAGATCCATCGGCCATGATTTTAACAGGTAAATTCTGCTCCCCACACTTTCCTGTGTCGCGCTCGTCTAGACAGGGTTGTCCTCTTAGTCCCGGACTATTTGCTCTATCCCTAGAGCCTTTGGCACAGTACATAAGACAATCCCAGTCCATAGCGCCGATCTCAATTAAGGGAACACAGCATCACATTAGCTTATATGCGGACAATGTATTATTGTTCATGCAAAACCCTACCACCTCCCTACCTCATCTTCTCAAAGTAATAGATGATTTTGGCAATCTATGGGGATTTAAGATAAACTGGCCAAAATCGGCCTTCCTTGTGTGCCCTATGTAATTGCTATACCACAGGTGGCGTCAGCTTAGACCCATCCTAGTATTCATACTATTCTCATTGACTTATGCTCTTGACTGACTTTACGTGTGTTCTTCGCCATACAAGCGCAAGCCTAATTCTCAATCTGTAACCTAACGTTGCTTAATAATAATAAATACCCTCCAAATAGAACTTTATGTGTCAATGCCGTATTCTTGTGTGGGTGTTCACCATATATATTCATGTACTGTATGGCCAGTAATTAAAGTACATAACTAGTAGTGGTTTAATATATCACAATCTTTAATACAGTCAGGGAATTGTACCCCTCAGTTACAATTGGTCCTTCGAGCCGGATGGTATCAGTGTAATATCTAATATAATATTGATATTAACCATGGCCAGCGGTGAACACTCCCCAAGCGGCTCTCCCAAGCTAGAACGCCCGCAGCGCAAACGTCAGCCACCTCCCTATCTGGAGGAATACGCTGTCGTTCTACTACCTAGCTTATCTAAACAGACGTTAAATACGGATAAAGCGGATAGTCAAAGCATGTCCAATCCTATCGACTCGGCGACCCTGCCAGTAGAGTGGGTTCAGACCAAACTGACCAAGCTCACGGGGGGGACCAGGTGGGACATGACATGACTATACCTCCAGACAACGTCACCAGGATAGTCCCCGGAGAGCTCCAGGATAAAGAAAGCACTCCAGGGACAGAACCCGACACACAACCAAGAGAAGAGAAGCGCGCCCAGGAGATGGACCTCGGGGCGCGCCAGGAGAACAGATCTCCAACGAGCTCTGTCAGAAGCCGATCACCTCCGTCAGTGTCATCCCCCAGCCAGGCGGACCAGATACTGGCGCAAGCCTTGATCGCCACACTGGCAGCCTCCACCGAAAGAGACCGACTTCAGGGTGAACGCGACCGGCTTCAAGCAAAGACGCTTAGTGAGCGCGAACACTCCGCCACGGAAAGAGAGTGCCTCCACGCGCAACTCCAAGCGCAAGCCCTTAGTGAGCGCGGACACTCTGCCCTGGAACGAGAGCGCCTTCAGGCTCAACAGACGAGCGAGCGCGAACAACGAGAGCGCCTCCAGGCGCAACAAGCAAGCGAGCGCGAACAATCTGCAGCGGAACGAGAGCGCCTTCACGCGCAACTCCAAGCGCAAGCCCTTAGTGAACGCGAACACTCTGCAACCGAACGAGAGCGCTTCCAGGCGCAACAAAGGAGTGAAGACGACCGCATAAGACTGGAGGAGAGACGCCTTCAGACGGAAGAGAACATTGAAAGAGACCGCGCCAATGCACAGCGCGACGCCGCCAATGCACAGCGCGACGCCGCCAATGCCCAGCGCGAAGCACAGCGCGACGCCGCCAATGCACAGCGCGACGCCGCCAATGCCCAGCGTGAAGCAGAGCGCGACGCCGCCCATGCCCAGCGCGAAGCAGAGCGCGACCGGCTGCAGGCGCAGATGATAGAACAATTGATTGCCAGGGCGACACCCCCTCTCTCCGCACGGAGCTCCCGGAGATCATCACGACAAGGGTCTAGGGCACCTTCCCCTACCCGACGAAGCGACCCGGGACCCGGCCAACAGGAGGATCCTGTCTACGTCTTCTACTCCCCTACCCGACGAAGCGACCCGGGACCCGGCCAACAGGAGGATCCTGTCTACGTCTCCGACCCCCCTCCCCGACCGGTCCATACGAGACCCAGCCACCGGGAAGAACCGGCCTACGTAGCCGAGAGACTGACTAGAAGACTCCAGGACCTAGAAGAGGTAGAGGAAGAGGAGGAAAGTCAAGCCCACCAGCAGCAACGTACTCTGGACCAGGAGGCCCAGTACAGCCCCGACGTCAGCCCCGAGTCACTGCACTACAAACCCCCGACCCAACTCACGGGTGAGTTTGACGTACAGTCAGCACAGAGGAACAGCACCTGGGTACCCGGCCTCTGGTACCCACCGAGTACCAACCCATGACAACACGTACGGGGAGACTCGCCCAGGAGGCCTCTTCCCCTACGCTCACCAATGTGCCAGCCATCCATGGCATCGTACCTTGGCACACCGACGTTCCCAGACTTTACGCGCGAGGACAGAGCACAGTACACGGAATTACGGATGTGCTTGGAGACTATGATGTCCGACGTCCCCGACGAGTCGTACAAATATGCCATCCTCCTCAAGCATCTCAAGGTGCCCAGAGCGCATAACATAGCGCTGGCATATTCCAACTCAAGCACCCCATACTCCGCGGCTCTAGTGGCCCTCGACCAGCGTTATGGACGCATATGGGACTACGTGATACAAGAAATAAGAGATATCGACCGCCTCCCCCCAGCCAGAGACAATAGAGCACTGGATGACCTCTCTATCAAGGTACAATCCCTCGTGGGGATGCTGGGGTCCCAAAAGGAGAAGGGGAGACATGAACTATATGCAAACTCTAATGTGGAGCGAATACTGGAGAAGCTCCCTCCAGCCCGCCAAGAGCATTTTCGGAGGCAGAGAGACCACCGCGACCCCAACGGCCCAGAAGCATCCCTCCTAGACCTAGCTGATTTCCTCGCCAGGGAGGTCAGCAGTCTACGACTGGACACATACGTGTGGAGTGACTCTAGCCCTAGAGATGGACCTCGGAGGTCCAACGATAACCGCCGGTCAGTGACCGTTATGCACCAGGCCGAGTCAGTGCCGCAGCACGAGAACCACAGCAACCCCCTGACCAAGGGGGAGTGGAAGATTGTATGCCAGTACTGTGAAAAGGAACATCGGCTGTATCAATGTGACACTTTCAAGAAGCTGACCACTGACGAGGTGAGTCAGTGGATCAAAGCCAACCGCCGCTGCTTCCGCTGCGTGCGCAGCCATATAGCAGCTGAGTGCTGTTTAAAGAAGAAATGCAGCAAGTGCGACGGCGCCCACTTGGAGGTCCTGCACGACATCAACAAGCGTCCGCCAGGAAACCAAAGTGGGCCCGTCACGGTGATGTATCAGGCCGAGGCGGTGGCACCACTACCGAAGATCCATAGGACCGCCCCCTGGTGTCCTGACTGCTACAGCAGACACTGGGAGTCACGGTGCTACTCGGACTACCGCGAGTCGGCACCACCACAGACAGATGACAACCCCCCGGCAAAGGAAGTATGGAAGATCGCCTGTACGTACTGCCGCGGAGGACACTGGCTGGACCAGTGCGACGTGTTCCAGAAACTGACCATCGCCGAAATGGAGCAGTGGATTGCGTCTGACCCCCCACAAGCCGGTCACCGCCGATTCCTGTGCGAGGATAACATGAGAAGAATAGCCCGACTAGGCAACCGACCAACAGGAGTGCTCCACATAGACCCCAAGCATAGCGGGACCCCCCGAGTGCTCATCAAAGTGGTCAGAGTGCTCCTGAGCTACGAGGACAAGGTCCTGGACACTTACGCCATCCTAGACGATGGGTCTGAAAAGACTCTCCTCCTCACTTCCGCCGCAGCCCAGTTGGGCCTGCGGGGTGCCAAAGGAACAATGACAATCCGTACCATTAGAAGAGACCAGAAGACCATAAAGGGTGAAAATGTCTCCTTCACGATAGCAGCGGTCGAGCAGCCCGAGTAGCAGTATAGCATCACCAGCGTCTTCACCAGCCACGACATAGGCCTGTCACAGTACACCTACCCCATCCCACAGCTGATGGCGAAGTACGTGCACCTACGTCAACTACCTATACCGCTCATCGACGGCGCCACACCGACCCTGCTCATAGGCTCCGACCACGCGGACCTCATTCTCCCAATTGAGGCGGCCCACATCGGACCCAAAGGATGCCCAGTCGCGGTTCAGACCCGACTGGGGTGGACGCTCCAGGGCCCCCTCTACGGACTTGACAGTCAACCCACGTCTACACGCTGCCTGCACACAAAGGTGAGCGACACCGGCCACTCTCTCGTACAGCCCGTTGAGAGGCTATTGACATTAGACGAGAGGCCTGTGAGAGAACCGTGGGCCCAAGAAGAGGGAGTTCCAAACTCCACCCCCCTCAGCTGTGCTCCAAGCGACGTAGCTGACCTCGAACCCAGCACCCCAAGCGACTTCTTGATGGGGCGGCCGGAACCGGCCCCTCCTCAGACGGGGTACAGACCGAACAAGAGGAACAGATGGAGGATGTGGAGACACAGCCAAGCACAGATCAACCAGTCTCAGGCCCGCTTCCTCCTAAGCTCCCTACCATCCCTTCCAGCCCGTCAGAAGCGGGTCAAGGACAGGGACAACTTAAAAGTGGACACAGTCGTTATGATCATAGACCAGTCACTACCCCGAGCTGCGTGGCCGGCCGGCCGCGTAAGCAAAGTGATCACTGGTGCCGACGGAAAGGTCAGAGCGGCAGAAGTTATTGTCCAGGGATGGACCTACACCCGACCCGTGGCGAGGCTGATAGAGTTGCCGAGGCTCCCTGACTCCCCTGATGACGACCATGACCCACTGACTTTGTAGATTGCCCTACTCCCCACAACAGACATTGAGTAGTTGACAGGACCATTAATCTGCCTTCGCTTTAACTAATTAGGTGCGGACTAATTAGGAGGCGGCTGTTACAAAGGGTCAGATTAAACTGAATATATATATTCATTGTTTGATATCCCTTGTATAATATTTGTATATCGTTTGATATACCTTGTATATTATTTGTATATATACACGGAATATCCCTTTACCTGGGTACAAACCAGAGTAATATTCGCTCTCCTATTGGACAGCGACCCCTAGGCGCCAACGGCCAAGCCCCCAACGGCAAGTTCAAAGGCAACTCCGGGCATGTCTCAACATGTCCAGAGTCTGCGCAGTAATACGAGACAGAACTGAGGTTGGCACTAGATAATTCACCTTACGTATAAATACGGCGCTGGTGTAAACAGCAGTAGTCTTACCAAAACCTTGATGCCTTCACCACGAGACAACGTGCAGTGAAGTGAGCCACTTTGCCTCTAAATAGAGCATTGAGAACCGCGTGCGAATAGATTGCTAAAGTGTCAGAGTTTAACGCAGTAACGCTGAGTTCGACTTAATCTAATGTGAAGTAATAGTCTATCATTTATAGTGTATCGTGCGGCTACAGTTCTTCAGTGACCAGCATTACCACCGGTTCGTCGTGTATATAGCTAGTGCACTTATCCAGGCTGGGCGGCCTAAATCCGTGCCCCCACCCGAGGAGTCCTAGGCGAGAACCGTTGGATATGTACACCGGAGAACCTACACCGGCGACTGCAGAACCATTTCTGGTTGGATTATATTGCTTTGGGACCGTGACCGCTGGAGAAGAGAACCGTTGATCCCACTGTCGTTTGGGATTTACCTCCGTGAGGATCATCACTTGGGCCCGCCTCTAGGAAGAGGCTGGCTAGCTGTCGTCAATGCTATTCGAGCATACTGGATTATAGCTGTTGCTTTGTCTGCTGATCAAGGGAGTACATGCACCGGCTCCTGTATCTGGAGCCTCGTTATTCCTCGTTGACCCAGACTTTGTACCCGAACATTCCTCTACCCCTGCCGGCCTTACACCCCGGAGGGAACCCCCCAGTGTCTCCAGCCGGTACTAGTGTGCCCTGTGTAATTGCTATACCACAGGTGGCGTCAGCTTAGACCCATCCTAGTATTCATACTATTCTCATTGACTTATGCTCTTGACTGACTTTACGTGTGTTCTTCACCATACAAGCGCGTGCCTAATTCTCAATCTGTAACCTAACGTTGCTTAATAATAATAAATACCCTCCAAATAGAACTTTATGTGTCAATGCCGTATTCTTGTGTGGGTGTTCACCATATATATTCATGTACTGTATGGCCAGTAATTAAAGTACATAACTAGTAGTGGTTTAATATATCACAATCTTTAATACAGTCAGGGAATTGTACCCCTCAGTTACAGATATAGTGCATTCCCCTTATGTAGCGCTGATGCGTGACCTAACTGTACAGCCGGCGATATTACAACCTTCTTGACGAATAATGTAGCACTAATAATATGTAGAATGTAGCCCCCATCGGCCGCTGACATTATACAGAAATCGTCTTTAGCCCTAGTGAGCTTTATTTTTAAATCAACTTTATTTAACAATAGACGATCGCTAGAAAATATATCTGAATGGATTCCACCCAGGAGATGAAACTCTCGGGATAGAGCACATTCGTGACCCCTGATTTTCAACACCTTATTACCCCCAGCGTCTGTTAAACGTATATCTTCCATAGCTCCGGCTGTATCTTTAGCGAATAAACCAGCAGTAAACTGACTATTCAGACTATCCGGGGAGTAATTTAATAATGTCTCAATCATAGTTCGATAAGGATGTGTAGAACTAGACTGACTGATTAAACGATCCTGCACGGTTACATCCACTTGGCAAAAAATTGTGTTTAGAGGGTAGTTGATTTAGAGACACGTTAACATTGGCTGCCAGATTGCTACCATCAGTATTGGTGATCTTGGCCTTTAAATATAATAATGTATTATTGAGATCCAAGTATCTTTCTCCTTCACCTGGTATATGAAATTCTATAGGCAAATCCCTAGTTAGAGCAGTTATGGGTGATATTTCAATATAATCGCTTTGTTCGATCGATAACTGTGTATAAGGGACAGCAAAGATATCCAACTCGGATCTTGAGCATTCTTGGGACCGGTGGTGAATCATTCTTCAGTTAGAATATATCCTTTACACGGACACGTTTCTTCGTCGGACGTCTCCTCTGACTAATGGCCCTAGCTTTACCTTTCTTCTTTTTATAAGAACCCTTATTCTTCCTGGCTGTCGTTCTGCATCCAGGCGGTATCCTTCCTCTCGATGACCTCACACCATACCCTGAACCGCTTTGTTCACCCATCCTAGTGGTGACTTTCTGGATCACGTCATGTAAAACATCTTTTCCGATATTTTTAGCAGCGGTCTTCATATGTGGCTTAGCTATGTCAATACCAGTTTTAAGAAAAGGCATAACAAACTTGAATAATCTTGAGAAAATAGAACCAACCCCTCTGCCATACTGTACGGGAGCACCGGCGAATCCTGCTAACCCGTGTCCCACCTGATTTACATAATAATTAACGAACCGGTTGGGTTGGCCATGGGCCTCCATAATGTCTTTACTTCTTTTATTATATGCTTATGTTCAATGGTTTAAAATGTAATTTTACGATCACTTTCCCATACGTAAAATTAACGAACTGGTCTCTATCTGTCTTGATTTCTATTTGAATAGTATTTATATCGGTTTTTGAGACCCTCGAATAATGCACCTTATCATAGCGTATGTTCACTATGTCTCCATATGAACCTCGGATCTGCACCGTGGATAATAGAGGAACGAACGCGTCGCCTATGAGTTGATGGTCTGAGAGGTTAGAATATATAAACAGATTATATACGCCCAAACCTAGATCCGCAGGGTGTGGTGCAACTGTATTAGCTAAATCATACCATTGGTTACAGTTTAAACTTAGAACATAACATAACTCTGCTGGGAATCTGACCTCATACAAACCATAACCCGTAAACTCACAGGTATTGCTAATTTAGTTAAAAAGGAGCCCTGCCTTTTTATCACCCGTCAAGCATAGACTATAGGTGATTAATTTTATTAACTGTTTAGGGTTTCTATAATACCCTCCTGAACCTATGTGCTGTCTTTCTACAGCCATGTTAGGTTGTTTTAGATGTCTATACTCAAAATAGGCTGATTCGACAGGTATATTGTACCAGGTATGTGGGTAGGTTATTTCTGCCAGACCCACTAGCCCAGGGGTGGCCAACCAGTCAGAGATTAAGAACCACAAAAATTACTGTGGTACCACAAAGAGCCACACCATATACCAGCGTTTCTCAACCTTTTTTTTCAGTCACGGCACCCTTCATGTGTTTATAGGTCTCACCCTCTGGCCTCTGAAGTTGCTAATGTCTTTTTTATTTGGGCCTCACAGGGTTAAAAGTACCCTGTGAGACCCACGGTTGCAAAATTACAAAATCACTTTTAGCCATTTAAAAAAATAATGTTTATTTAAAAAATGTTAAAGGGGAACTGTTTTACTATTTCTTTCACTATTTGGGCACTTTTACACAATTCCTGTGAGTCTATGGAACACCTAGGTTTAAAAAAAAAAATTCATTGTTTTGTATTTCTAATCAAGTACTAAAAACCGCATTTTTCTAACTCAAGATCTTAAGCCGTTTTGAGGCTGGGCTCCAACCACTGTGTGGCCTGGTGCCAACTGCCACATCAACTGCCACATTATTATGCAGCTGAGAAATCTCTGACATCACAGATATGCACATTTTCAGATGACTCAGTTCAGTGAGGGTGAATATTGTGAGAGGAGAATTGGAAGAATGCGCCAATATGAGAATTAGAGACATAGATCCTATTAATATAAGTCCACATAGCTAAGAAACAATGGTAAACACTGAAAAAGGCCATTTATAAGATAGTTCCCCTTTAAGCACATGTATAGTCAATTGGTCCTGTTGTTCAGCCTCACAATGCTATTTGATAGTAAATGTGTTTATATGTCCCACCCTCTGGCCTCTGAAGTTGCTAATGTCTTTTTAATTTGGGCCTCACAGGGTTAACCTCTTAAGCCCGAGATATACAGTAAAAGTGTATATTTTCAGCATTACGTTTGTTTACCAATTATTTTAACTGTTATTAGTGAAATATAAGATTATAGAAATCTCAGGGCATTGAGTCGGAAACCGGCGCATATTGACAGGAGGGAGTGGCACATCCAAAAGTGAGTGTAGTCTTTTGAAGGAAGAGACTCAGGGCTTTCAAATTTAGAAAAACTACCCTACCCAGCTCACACCAGCCCCTGTCAATCATCGGACTTCTGAATTTACTTTTTAATTTCTCTTATTTTTTGGGATTATCTCCCACAAACCTGAACGTTATTGCCATAAAACGGAACGCAGTTAGTTTCTCTACCTACAAAACCTTCTGTTTAATCATCTTCCCTTTATTCATTTGCTTAGATTTTTCAGGTCTGGTCAATTTTAGCATGGTGTTATTCACAGTCAAAGATAAATTTTTTTTAAATAGAATTGATATTCTCCTTTGGTTCATTACAATTTACTCAAGCCTAGTAACAGACACACTATTTCTGACACTGATCCATATATGTCCCTAGATTCAGATACCAAGAACATGCAAATGGACCATTTAAAAAAAAATTGTAAATGTTTATTCTATGTCCTTATGGAATGAGTGACATAAAAAAAAAAAAAAAAAAAAAATTATCTAAAAAAAAAAAATGTATGGATGGAAGAGCCGCACATTGATGGGCAGAGGGCCGCATGCGGCTCGCGAGCCGCGGGTTGGCCACCCCTGCACGAGCCATTCTCCTTTTAAATGTAGGGCTTTAGCCAGATTAATATTGAAACTGGAGCATTTATTCTAGGGGAAAACTCTCATGCATGCGTTGGAAGGGAGCGTGACGTAAAACCCTTCCATTATGATAATATGATGAATTATGAATTACTTCAAAGTTTAGGATTATATAAGGATTATATTCATACAGCTCTGGGAGTACTCTTTAAGATATATGAGTTCAATTTCGCCGGCCAGCCTCTCCATTTCACCAGAGTGAATATTTTACCATTTAGCCATCTCCCAGACACTTTTCTATCATGTAACTCTTGTTCTTTGACTCTACAATCTTCTGTAACTCTAGTTCATAGAATGTGCCACTTATAGTCTCACCATCCTGGTCTTTCAGTACATACACCACCGGGACACGGGGTAAACGTTTCTCTATAATAAATGTCTCATGCGTATATGTTTGTTCATAGCGCTTGTCGAAGACAGCCCTGTATCTAGAGACGCGTACAACCGTACCTATATCATACTTAAATCTTGGTGTTTTTTTAGGAGTTAGAGCTGATGATCCGTACAGGTTCTGAAATACCTGTATTAGGTTATTTTTAGAAACCTCTATGGGTTTCATTTTAATACTAGAGTGATACGAATTGTTATAGCTCTCAATCATATCCGGCAACATGTCAATATAACAAAAACTATTTTTAGCTGTAAAAATCTCCACATCCGATCCTTCAATGTGCGGTTCAGTCGTTCGATAACGCTCGCATTCAATTCGCTTCCGGTTTCAAAATGGTGGATGTTATGTTTTTGTAACAGCTCTTTAAAATGTTTATTAAAAGATTCTTTGCCTTCATCCGTTTGTATTTTTACCGGTGTACCACTTTCATCTAAAACTTTAGCGAATGCCTTTGTAACAACTATACCCGTTTTATTTTTTAAAGGTCTGACATATACCATCTTTGAGAATACATCAATTACAGTCATCAGATATTTAAAACCATTGTTATCTTGCGCAAAGCTTTGCATGTCGCATAAATCAATTTGAAATTGATAAAGAGGTCTTGGAACGAATACTCTATTTCTATTGAAATTTGTTCTAGCAGGTTTATGGAGGGTCTAACTATCTTGCTTTGATAGCCATGTTTTGACAACTTTGGTTCCAACTCTACCTCCTGTAGAGATCTCCACAGCCTTTCGCAGGCGTTCTACACCCCCATACGAGCCAGGGTTTGATGGGTCATAATATATTTTAGCTAATATACCGTCCATATTTTCTAGCACCTCTCCCCTAGGAATATAATACAGGAGTGAATAAGTATATAGGAAACATTTCTTTTCTTAAAAACACACCATTTTATTGTTTGTACGGAAGCATAAAAACCATTTCATTCTCTATACACTTTTGCCAGTTTTGGCACAGTGGAAATGAATACAAGTACAGAGTCGTAGACTGCATCAGTATCGATCTCGGGGTAATCTAAATGTATATCCTTAATCACTTCTTTCAGACATTCGCTATTCTTAAATGACTGAAACTCGAAGAGCAATCCTTCACAGATCCCCTGCATTCGTAGAGGGGACGGGATGGGTAGACTCAGACGCCCCAGAAGGGCGCTGTTTGTCGGGGTCAGCTCTCCACTCCATAACATCGTCAACAAAGCCGCTTCATTGACAACGTAATACAGTAATGGTTCAAATAGACATTCGTGCTGCTTCTGACTGGGATGTTGTATGCTACAGCCATAGCATTGTTCGATGAGATGTTGATCGATACAGCACTTCAGTACTTCGGCCAGAACTAATTTAATACTGGCTATCATTAAATGGTTGAGGAAGCCGGGTCTCTCGTCAATCACTACCGGTAGTACTGTAAGTCTTCTCCTCTCAGCGACAGGCATTTCTTCCGGAAAACCTGATTCAGGGGTGTGTGAACGCCATGGACTATTTGGGGGTGTGTAGCCAGCCTCTGCATCGACGATGGTCTTTTGTGATGACAGATCTGGTGTTTCGATGGTATTCATCGCTACCCCGCTCCAGATAATTGAAGACGCGTCACCCTGTGATGTTGATGGCTCCGCGATTCTGTATAGGCAGGCTGGTATCTGGACCCCGGGGGAGGCATTACTGGTTAAAAGAATGTAGAGTAGCGGTGAGCTGGATTCATCAGAGTCCAGTTCGTATCCAGTGTAGAGTTCGTACGGTGAGTAGGTCATGATTACTGTCTAAAAGTACATATGCGTTGTAACTCTTTTAAAAGGGTACTTTATGGATAACACGCCCCTTCTTTAGCACCATCGCTCGGACAGTTACACTCCAGTTCCCCTAATTCGATGTCCGGAAAGAGTCGTCTCCTTAGGTGGTCCATATCTGATCGCACCTTTAGCATCTCGCTCGTGACAGCTCCACAGGTGTGAAGACATTCTAACCATGTGTTTATAGGAACACGAAATAGGGTGCTTTCGGGCCCCATCGCATACCTTTTGAAGATAGTCATATCGCCTACTCCACTAACTCCGGGGGTGGTATGTATAGAAATACGAGCTGTGTAATAGATGAAGTAGCCATCTATATCACTCGACCCCGATAGCAGATTGATTAGCTGGCCATCCTTGAGTCTTCTAGCTACTAGACCATCCAAAGACTCAAAGGAAGCTTTTTTTAGTTGCCAGAACTCTCTCTCACTTAAATAGATTTCTGGTCTTCTTCCAACGCCTTGGAAGTCCGATAAAGCCATTTTATATATCGCAACTCTGTATAATTGTCCATCATACTCTAGACTTAATAAACCATCGGATACCGGCCACACTTCATTATAAATATCTCGTCCATATCTGCATGGTGCCAGCAGCAATGCTTTAATACGTGCAAGTATGTATGATGTGTGTATAACGGGTGTAGACATATTGTCAGCCATTATGTTCTAGGGTCTCTCTAAGAGAGGATTTTCTAAATGTATAGTTTTTTATACAACGCCCACATCTATGTCATGCGTAATATCACACACCCCCCATAAACACACACATATACCTATAACACTGCCTATACAAACACCCACAATGCTTACCCTTATCAGTAACTTATTAACGGTATCTAAGGAGATGATACTGTTTTGATCACATTCTGAGAGATCAACCGTAGTCACGTCTTCTACGGTCTCTGTAAGCTGCGTTGTTGTTGACATATTAACCTCTTTTTATAACTAAGATAATAACGTGAGAGATATTCGCAAGGATGATTATCTGGGGGTGCTCACACCTCTGAATGCCTTTATCACTTTAACAGAATGTTGTATTAACGCTACAGTCAAGCCTATAACCCAACTGTAAAAACATTATGGATCACCAAGCATGGCTCACTTTGACACCTCTGATCACTAAGGGGGAAACCCTAGAATCAAACACACACACACACACGCACGCACGCACGCACGCATACACGCATACACACGCACACCTAGGGGGCCGTGAGTTTTTCTACTGAAAGGGGGATATGTACATGGTCGTAAATCTATTGCCCAGTGACAGAAACTGCATCCCAGAAAAAAGAGGAAGACATACTTCTAAACTCATAAATCTATAACCCCTTTTGACTGGAACTGCATACCCCTGAAAAGGGGGTGTCTTCTAAAGTCATAAATACTCACCAAGAATATGACAGGAGCTGCATAATTCGTTATCCTCATACTCCTCCTTCTGTGACAGCGAAGGGGGGTGTCACTTTCAGAATTTCAGAAACAGTCTACTGAGAAACAGCAAGGGGTCCCAGTTTGACAGAGAAGCTGCAGTTTGACATAGAAGGAGACAGAAACAGAGGCGGAGATGCAGGCCACATGGGCATTTTCTGCTTAAACAAACACATCCATGCATGCCACACAGGCATCGAAAGATGCATTCTCCATTCGCCAAGAATCCATAATATAGAACACAGACACATTGTATTTTTCTTAAATCACACACACACACACACACACACACATTTGAAATTTATTCTGAAACTTTATTCTGAAGATAGGCACATTGTATTTTTCTTAATTCCCCCAAACATGCATTTATCCAAGAAAACACACACACACACACACACACACACACACACACACACACACACACACACACACACACACACACACACACACACACACATTTGAAATGTTTATTTATGTCCACATAAATTTATTCTGAAACTTTATTCTGAAACTTTATTCTGAACATATACACATTGTATTTTTCTTAATTCCCCTACACACATTCGGAAACTTTTATTTCTAAAAAAAGAAAAAAATTATTTGAAAAAAAAAACTTTTATTTTGAAAAAAAATCTGAAAACTCCTTCTCTTCCGAAACCGGATGTCCCTCCCCCTCTAAACCGGATGTCCCGCCTCCTTGAATCTCTCGACCAATCAGAAAGGGGGGCGGGACTTAGGGCCATACATCATCTCAAACGGGGGCGTGGCTACAATCAAACTAAAAGGGGCGTGTTTTGCATAATGTGACATAATGTGCCTCTTTATTCTCTCTTCACTTGACGTTGAATGGGCCATAGTAATGTCAATTTAGCAATACAATTTAAAAAGTTATAGCCCTGCAAAGAAGGGGAACATCTCCATAGACAAATAGAGCTGGCAGAGGATGGTATAAGGATGGATATAAGCGTGGCAGAGAAAGGGTTAATCTACATTTATTTTGATTTAATTACTGGACTGTCATTATTATTTCTGTCATTGTCCTGTGATTTATCATTGATTTTTACTGTTACTGTATTGTTTGTCTAGTTTTAAGTTAAAAAAGGGAAAATAAAAAACATTTGTTCAACTATTTGCTCATTACCAGTATGGTATTGTTGCTTTTTGCACATTTTTGTCAGGAAATTCCAACTATTCTGGACCTGAATGTACCAGTTAATTGTAATCATCTCTCTCCTTATGTCTAGTCAAGCCAGGTTGTGCAGGAGAGAGACAGGGATGAACAGGCTATAGACTGCTTTGCTCATCCTGAGCCTGCTATGACGCAGGTGTTTTTAGATCACCACCCAAAACAAGATTCAGCCAAGAGTGAGTGAGTACACTGGTCCACTTGCACTGGTACACTTGTCCATGGCACTTACTACCCAGCTTTGTAGTGGTTTGGGGGAATAGTACAGTAGTTACGCATATTTAAGGGGACCGCAAGGATGGTGTACTGGTGGGTGGGGGATGGTGTACTGGTGGGTGGTGTCCGACCGATTATGGTAGGCCGGTCTGGCCCAAAAATGCCAGGGCCGATTTTTGTTCCCAGTCCAGCCCTGCTCACGCTCTTAATAATTACGAGCCACTTAACTTTGATACTCCAGTTAAGGTCACAGAGATAAACACTCAATCAAATGCCCGTGATTACACTGTGATTACATTGTGATTACACTGTGATTACACTGTGATTACACTGGCATGCAAGAAAAAACTGCCCGGTGACTGGCATTAACACATTGGGTGCCTCGCCCTTTTCGGGCCCCATCTATTCACTGTCACGCTTTAAAAGAGTCCGTCACCTTGTTTGTAGAGAGGTGCGGTTGGGGCGGTTGTTTTTTTGATGTTTCGATGGTCACCAACTAACGTTACACACGTTTTATCTGATCGCGATTCCAAGTATTGATGTCCATCATGTCGCCAACATAATCCACCACACATCATGCATCGGGAGCATTTGATTCTTCTCAATCCGACCGTTATAACCGCTCCCCGTGCACAAAAAAAAAATGCGGCCGGTATTGCAATTTGGCAACCTCAGACCCATTCCCTATATGGTAACACCAGGCTCCCTGGATGGATAATGAATAAAAATATCAAGGAAAAAAAGGAAAAACTACCCACAAACGTGTTAACACGTGTTTGGCACTCAGCGGTTGGGGCCCAGAAAAGTGTTAACACGTGATTGGCACCCAGAGTGTTAACCCTTAGGGGTCACGCTGGAGCTTTGAACCCGTCGGCGGACAACAAAAGAATTAGAATCCCTCTTAAATGCTCAAAAAGGACATCTTTTTAGAAATCGATAAAAATAGAAAAATTGCCATTTCTAGTGCTTTGACATGTAAGGTATACGTCCCCCAACTTGCTAAACCTAATACGACTTGTAAATACGTTTAATTCTTGCTAGATGGTATGAATGTAATAATCTCCATTTGCGATAAGAACTACATCGCGTCACGAAACGCACATACATGGACGCGCGCACACACACAATAGCGGCGTGTGCGCTGTGAATAGGTGTTACACCCCCGCAGAGGCGTGAGACTGGTATCAGAGCCTACCCCCCCATCCAAATTCTAAACATAATATGTATGAATTATCTGTTGCAATAATATCCACGGGACTCGATTTTTTGCAGTCGTTTCTCCTCTCCTGCGTGAGGAGTCTGAGGACATTCGCGGACATTCTCTCAGATAAAGAAAAAAAAAAGCTTACATACACACACACACACTCTTGCTCTCTCTCAATTCAAATGGGCTTTATTTAACATTAACTACTGTATGGCAGAGTGCGTCTGTGTATACGAGGTATGAATGATCACTGGCTGCTGTGTGACGAGTTTGCTCACCCGCGCTGTCGCGCTATATAAATCCAAGTCATTATTATTATTATTATTAAACACGGACCGCTTTAGTTGACAAGCTTACATAAATTTCGGGTCATTTCATAATAGCAGTGTGGACCAGCTCTGTAACCAGCTCTGTAACAACGCATCTCGCTAGTTGACAGCTTACGCATGATGTAAAAATTGCAACGTTTCAACTAGAAAGGTAGGCTCAGTAGAGCCCAAATCTCTACCAGACAGGAGCTCTCTCTCTCTCTCTCTCTCTCTCTCTCTCTCTCTCTCTCTCTCTCTCTCTCTCTCTCTCTCTCTCTCTCTCTCTCTCTCTCTCTCTCTCTCTGTCTGAGAACCCAGGTTGCTTTCTAACCTATACTAAAGACATGCCTGTGAAGTGTCATCAATCACTATGGCAAGCGCACATCCGTGGACATGTACACACTTTCTTTCTTTCTTTCTTTCTTTCTTTCTTTCTTTCTTTCTTTCTTTCTTTCTTTCTTTCTTTCTTTCTTTCTTTCTTTCTTTCTTTCTTTCTTTCTTTCTTTCTTTCTTTCTTTCTTTCTTTCTTTCTTTCTTTCTTTCTTTCTTTCTTTCTTTCTTTCTTTCTCTCTCTCTCTCTCTCTCTCTCTCTCTCTCTCTCTCTCTCTCTCTCTCTCTCTCTCTCTCTCTCTCTCTCTCTCTCTCTCTCTCTCTCTCTCTCTCTCTCTCTCTCTCTCTCTCTCTCTCATTTCTCTCTCTCTCATTCTAGAGAAATACAACCAAAAATTGTTATTGGTTTGCTTCTTTTCTTACAGTACTGACCGTGGCAAGAATATCCTCTTTGTGGTGTATGTGTTCAGATAGAAATTAACCTCTTGATCTCTGCTGTACTGGACCACAGAGACGCGGTCTTTGTTTTCTCCCACATTGAGTTTCTCCACCACTCTCTCAACAAAATTACGCATAACTGGGAATCCATTCCTTGTGCCGTCAGAACCATCTAGAAGTAATACTACATCCTTTCTGGCAGTGTCATGATCAACTATAACGGTGGTTGGTACAGTACTGTAAATACCATCTGAGTAGAGTAGAAAGTAGAGAGGTGAAGACCTGTTCTCTCTCTCTCTCTCTCTCTCTCTCTCTCTCTCTCTCTCTCTCTCTCTCTCTCTCTCGCTCTCATTCAAATGGGCTTTATTGACATGAAATCTGCCACACGTGCTGTCAGGGTCAAACCAGTCTGGATTGATGTTGTAGTCTGAAAAAATGCCAGGAAATGCTCAGAGAATTGTTGCATATATAGAACACAAATGTTCTAGAATGTTCGATTATGACATCATCAGTGATGAGAATAACGGCGCTATAAGTAACGACGTTACTAACGCCATTACTGTTTTCAGTAACTAGTAATCTAACGGATTACTCTTCCAATTTTAATAACGCCGTTGCCGTTACTCCAAAAAAATGCGGCGCGTTACTATGATTAAAGCCGTCAACTTGATCTCTGCGCCGAGACACAATATTTTTTTTATTTATTAGTGGGCGCTGGGACAAGCGTATAAACATGCTGCCGATTGGCTGAGGTTGAGTACATTTGCATGGTAAGCCAATCAGAGCCTCAGAGGTAGAGTTGGGGCGGGTCTTCAAAAGCAAGTTTACACACAACTTAGAACATAACAACAAGACAAGCGAGTCACAGTCAACGAGAGACAGGTATGGCGAGCCCAACTGCACCAAAACAAGTAGCCTTCTCTAAATGGAAGTATAGCCATTACTTTTCCCTCAAAGAAATTAAAGGAACGAGTGTAATCGTGAAATGCACATTATGCCCTGGCAAAAGTACTTATCCACGTCGGTCTCGAGTAATTCAAACTTACTCAAACATCTTTCAACGTCGCATGCTACCACGACATTAGTGGCTAAGACCTCCGAAGGAGAAGGAGACAGTGCCACAAAACCTAAGCAACCGAAGCTTGATTTTAAGGATTCACCACACGTTTTGTCTCAGACCGAACTGAACAAACTGGTAGCCAGGTATGTCGTGGAGGATATGCTGCCATTATCTACGGTTGAGTCGGACTCATTCAGGGCACTAGTTGCCAAAATACCGGTCAGAGGAGGAGTAGCCCTACCGTGTAGAAAGACGTTTTCGAACTATATAGAAGCCCAATATACTCAAATGAATGTGGAGCTCAAACAAACGTTTGAGAAGTTAGAATATGTGTCTACAACAGCAGACATATGGACTGCATGTAACAAGAGCTATCTGGGCGTAACGGCGCATTGGATAAATCCGCAAAGCATGAAGCGAGGTAAGGCAGCCCTGGCATGCAGGAGGTTCAAGGGACGCCATACATACGACAAAATTGCAAAGGAACTTGACCATATCTACTCCTCATATGGGATATCATTCAAAATCACCACAACAGTCACAGATAAGGCTCAAATTTTGTAAAGGCCTTCAAAATGCATCAGCCAGTGGAGCGGATGACTCTGATGATGACGAGGATGAGGTGACGTTTACTGACATCAGTGAAGCCTTGCAGACCCGTGTTGTTTTTGATGATGGTGGTGATGAAGAAGATACTGTGATCACGTTGCCGCCACATCAGAGATGTGCGTCACACACCCTGAACCTGGTGTCATGCACTGATATTGAGAAGTGGTTACTGTCAACAACTGGAACAAAACATGTTTACAGAAGTACTACCACAAAATGCACAGGGTTGTGGAATAAAGCAAGTCGGTCAACGGTGGCTGCAGAGACTGTGCATGATGTAATTTCCAAAAAGCTGTTAGTCCCATGCACCACAAGATGGAACTCATTCTATGATGCCCTGGCTCGTATATCTGGGATTCCTATAGTTGAGCTGAACACCATCTCGTCCAAGTTTGGATTGACAGCCATCTCAGAACGAGAACACCAGTTCATTAAGGAGTACTGTACGGTCATGAAGCCACTTACAGTTGCCTTAGACATTCTTCAGGGAGAAGATCATTGTTTCCATGGCACACTCCTACCCACGCTGGAGACATTGATATCCAAGACCCTGCAACTGAAGAGTGGCCTGCACATCCTAATTGACCTTCCAGAGGCAATTGTCACAGTAAGAACTTTAATTTATTTTAGATCTTCAACAAATTACCCAATACATTTATTTTATTATATGAATGTGAAAAGATAACTATTCTATTCTAGCCTTTACAGTTATGAATCATTATGACTACAGACGAGATGATTCAAAGCCTTGTTGTAAATAAATAGAATGTATAGGCATATAGGGAAATTAATATAGGTTAATGTAAAATTAAATATCTATAAATATGTTCATAATAGTCTATAATGCATATCTCTATCTGGATAGGGATAGATACAGATAATATAATATGGACTTTGCATCTTTATGTATAATTTCAGGCAGTCAAAACAAGATTTGCAGAGGTGCTGGAAAGCGAGGATGCTGTCTTGGCTGCTGTGACTTTGCCCAAGTTCAAACTACGTTGGCTGCGGACACAGGACAGGAAGGACAAGGCCAAGGCAAGTCTGCTGGCAGAGTGTCGGAAAATTGTCCAAGAAGAAGACCAGCAAGCAGGTACCATCCCACCAACACGACACCTCAGCACAGACTCTGCCATAGAGGATGAGTTATTTTCCTTTGAGGATGAGAATGACACGTCTGATACTGCTGAAAGTCAAGTTGCAGATTATTTCAAATCAGGAGAACAAGGGATAGACTCTCTTAATGGATTTGCACTGATAAAGAAGATTTCACTCCGGCATAATGCAGCCACTCCATCCAGTGCCCCAGTAGAGAGACTTTTTAGCTTGGGGAAGCTAGTCTTGACTCCACTGAGAAACAGGCTATCTGACCAGAAGTTTGAGAAGCTTTTGGTTTTGAGATACAACCACTGGTTCAATGACAAGAAGGGGTGAATGGATAGCTAGATAGGGTATCTTACATTTTTGGTTAATTGCTTAAAGAGCATAATTTAATTTAGATGTATTGGCTGGCTGCAGCCTCTTGAAGTGAGATTGTCAACAATGGCCAGAGAAAGAGATTTATTTTTATGGAGATGTATTTTTTTTTATGTATTACCTGTTTACATTTGGATTCCTTTGTTTTGCTATACATTGCACTTTTCAGTTACATTGAAAACACCTCATATTGTTACACTGTTCTACTTTTTCGAGGAAGAAAATACTTGAAGTACAGTATACTGTATCTACCAATTGTCTGAAGTTTTATTTGCACTACAAAGTAAATTTGTTATTTGTGGTATAGTGCTTAAAAAGCATAATTTAATTTAGATGTATTAGCTGGCTGCAGCCTCTTGAAGTGAGATTGTCAACAATGGCCAGAGAAAGAGATTTATTTTTATGGAGATGTATTACCTGTTTATATTTGGTTTCCTGATAAAAGGATAAGAAGCTTTAGGTTTCCTGAGAATGAGATATGAAGCTTTAGGGCTGCTGATAATAAGATATTAATCTTTAGGGCTGCTGAGGTCAGTAACCTCTGCTCTTTATATCTCCTGGGATGAACTCTGAATGGACTGGCAAGGGTATCTGGTTTCAAGATATTCATTTTATAAGCACATTGTCAGTGACCAGAGAAAGAGATGTATTTTTATGGAGATGTTTTTTTTTTTTATGTATTACCTGTTTACATTTGGATTCCTTCGTTTTGCTATACATTGCAATTTTCAGTTACATTGAAAGCACCTCATATTGTTACACTTTTCTACTTTTTCGAGGAAGAACATACTTGGAAGTACAGTAAACTGTATCTACCAATTGTCTGAAGTTTTATTTGCACTACAAAGTTAATTTGTTATTTATTTGTGGTATAGTGCTTAAAAAGCATAATTCAATTTTCCCCAGTTGTGGCCTGTTGAATAAATATCAAAATTCCAAAACATCTATTGTGGTATTTCATTTGTATCGATTCACTATATAAACATAGTAATTATAATAATATACATACATGGCATTTGATTGGAGGCTAGTCTCACTTTGTCCCACAGCAACATTAAAATAGTTTAGATTTGTGTACATTGTTTATGTTAATAATGTATTGTATTAAGTTTTCATTATAATATTTAGATTTATCATAAATAATTGAACATGCACATGTATTTTATGTTCCGTTAAAGAGGGGTGGAGGTCGGGTCACATTTGAGCAACATTTTACTTGAAAGTAACGTAATAGTTACTTTCTGAAGTAACTAGTTACTTTTTGAAGAAGTAACTAGTAACTGTAACTAGTTACTTTTTTAAAGTAACTTGCCCAACACTGGACATCATACTGTGACATACTTCTCCTGTAGTGTGAAAAAACATGCATTCTCATAAATATTACGATCAAATCTATTTTGTACTTGATGATACATTTGAAATTGGTTTGGTTATGATCATGTTATTAGTGTGTGTGTGTAAAAAAACTAATTAATAATATAATTATTATAAATGTCTCTCTCTCTCTCTCTCTCTCTCTCTCTCTCTCTCTCTCTCTTGAAATCTACAGTTACACATTGCTGTATTTAGTGAGGTAAATGAGTACAAGACATGTTTCACAGACACACACACACACATACACACACACATACACAGACAGACAGACACAGACACACACACACACACACAGAAACACACAAACAAACGATCAAATTAAAAGCTGGATATAAATCTGCCACACGTGCTGTCAGTGAGTTTACTAAGTCAAGGATGTCTTACTTTCACATTTACACATTTACATTTACATCTAGTCATTTAGCTGACGCTTTTATCCAAAGCGACTTACAAGTTCTGTACGACAAGTCATCAGGAAGGGCACAACTCTATCAGCTGAGTAACTAACAATGTTCATCAAAGTGTTGAGTGCTACAGTGTAGGTTAGTATATTAGGACAAGTGCATGACAGTAAGGTTAGTTAGGGTTGGATTTGAATGTGTGTTGTTTGGCTTAGGTTGAATCCAGCCTCATCAATGAAAATAAATTCATGCGGCTGTGCAGCAAGTTCCTGCTGTTGTGTGAACAGGCTTGGCGTCCACCCCAGAAGGTCTTCTAGTCATTCTAGAGAAATACAACCACAAATTGTTATTGGTTTGCTTTTTTTTTTTTGATATGGTACAGTACTGTAAATACCATCTCTCTCTCTCTATCTCTCTCTCTCTCTCTACTACTTTTGGATATGAGCATTTTTTCAATACCCAACTATGTAGTGGCCGCTTGTCGCTAGGCTAGGCCTCCTGCTGGGTCCATTCACTGGAATAACAAAGGAATGACTGGGCCTTTGCTCCAGGTGTGAAATGGTTCTAGTGACAATGATCACATTGAATTCTGGGAGTGTAGTTCTCTCATCAGATAGCTGAATGAACTTGGATCAAGTTCAAGTCCTATCCTGAAAAGTAGTTAGGATTTTACCAGAATGTTTGATAGGACATTGATTGAAAACTATCGTCTCAAATTTGACAATTGATGGCTTATTTTGAAGGTATGAATCTGTAATTTTACATTATGTAACAAAAAAAAAGAGAATATTCTGAGAAGGTGGAGCTAGAAACTTTAGACCTCAGGGGGTTTAGAGGGGCACACGGCACTGCTGCTACGACCACGAAAGGTGTCCCCGCTATCCTAATGAACCACTGTGTGTCAGAGCAAACAGACTGGAGGAAATCACACTAGGAACTAAAATATACTTCCTGACGTGATAACTTACCTATGCCAAAACAACTAAATGGGATGGAGAAAATAGGAAAGGGACAAACATGGGGAGACAGCCTAGGGAATGGGGGGAAGGGAAAATCAAAAAAGGGAAAGTGGCTGAATGCTGCTGCCCCAGGGTATAGAGCCCAATCAACACAGAATCATTGGTCCAACAAGATACACCGGAGCGGAGAGCAGACAGATGTGGTGCATTCATGAAAAATCACTGTAGAAATGGTGACTTTCTCAGGTCGGCTCTGTCCACGTCTGGCCGGTTCCATGGAGTCAACCTAAATGGTAAATCAGTTGTTTGCCGTTTCCAGTTTAACACCCAACCACACACAGAGAGTAAACAAAAGGCACTTAATTTAACTGGGGGCAGATGGCGCATTGATGGTAAATGGCTGCATTTAAATAGTGCTTTTATCCAAAGCGCTTTACAATTTGTTGCTCACATTTTACCCATTCACTCGCACATTCGACATTCACATTGCCCAGGAGCAGCGGGATTCGAAGCGGGAACCTCTGGATTACCAGACGGCTGCCAGGCCCGGATTAACGACCGGGCCGCTTGGGCCGTTTTTTTTTCTCTTATTTTGGAGATCGATGTCATACTGTGACACTGAAATGAAAAGATATTTCATCAACTAAAATATTTAGTCAACAAAAATATTTCATCAACTAAAATATACAGTGCGTCACACCCTGTGCCTCTCCCTGCCGTCTGCAAGTGGCTAATCTTGAGTTTCCGACCCCCCAGTAAGCTAACCATGGATAAATCCAAAAAAAGGAAAGTCTGAGGAAAATAGAGGGTTTAATTCAGCGTGGACAGATTCATTTGCTTTCACGACTAACAATGCAGGATTACCGATAGGTTATGACTATAACTAAGTTCTGTCAATAGTGGTGACGCTCGGCATCACTCATGCACTATCCCCGCATGTGCATGCGCACTGAATAAAATTCCACAATGTACCTTTATCCCAGTATTCATCTGACCACACCCCTCGTTAGCTTACCTTCATAAGCAGATGTGTGGTCACCTGCTCTCCTCCTTCCCAAGCTTTCACCACAAGGTGAGATCAAGGGCTGCAGCGGCGTCGGATGCCGAGCGTCACCACTATTGACAGAACTTGGTTATAGTCATAACCTATCGTTCTGTATCATAGTGGATCCGCTCGGCATCACTCATGCACAAAGGGAGGCCGAGCGGAGCCACCGGCCGACAAATACACCCCGCTGAAAGCCCCCCACAACCATCAGAACAGGGAGGGCCGAGCCCCCCCGACCCCCCCTAATGGAGGGCACCCCCACTATTAGAGGTTTCCCGGGAGGGCGACGGACCCGACCGTGCGAAGAGGCACTCAAGCAACTCAACGCACAGGGTGAGCAGACCGTGGCCTGACCCCATGACTACACACACACGCACAACCCGCATGCCACCCGAGAACGAACGGAGGGAACAACCTCGTTACTGCCCCCAGAAACACGGGGGGTCAAGGGCAAACCCAACCCCGTGGCAAGGCCGTAGCAGCGGAGCGCGAAGGAAGGCCCAGACCCACCAAAGGGACTGGACCCCCTGGAACGGGGGCCCGGAGAAGTCCATGATGACAGCATCAAGACCCCACCAGGTGGGCACTTAGTGACCCCGCCCCCCACATCGCCAGCGTATTCGGACGAAGGCCCCTCAGCCGAGCGGGCCCTGTCCCCCCAATAGTACACCGCCTGGCACACTGACCCTGCAGAACAGGCAGTCAGCATGGCCGTAAGCACACAAAAAGGTTAACCAACGGGAGCAGGCAGCGCACCGGGGAAAACCAGGCAACAGGCTGTTAACCCGAGCCTGGAGCACTGCGGACGAGACAGGTGCCAGAGGGGACAGCTGAACACAGCCGCCCCGGCGGAAGGGGCGCATGCTGGCGTTGTTGCATGACCAAGCCTCCATTTAAAAAAAAACCACCCAGAGGGGTCGAGGCAGAGAAGGCTGACACGATTGGCAGACGTCATGAACGTGCAGGGGCACCCTCAACCGGTTAACCCGGGAGTTGACACTGCTCCAACACACCAGAGAACCAACCACCTAGTCGTTACCCTATGCGGTGGTTGGTCCCATAACCCCTCAGGAAAAACTCAAAAACGTACCTGCGGCACTACCGCAGTACCCGTGTTCCAGTTTCCAACAGGGTTATCCCGAGCCTACGGGTCAACGAAAACATTACTTCGGACCGGGCCCGGTGATACGGGGAGCACAGGTTCCCCCGAGGAGGTCAAAGACCACCCCAACAGGCCCCTCTTCGCCATGCGTGAGAGAGGAGCGAAAAGAATGGAGAACCAGCCCCAAGCACACCGTTCTTGGTATTCCCAGGCGGTCTTCCAACCAAGTACTAACCAGGACCAACCTGTGTAGCGGCCGAGATCTGACGAGATCGAGCGTGTACAGGTTGGCATGGCCGTAAGCCATTACGACAGTGCTGAGTACAAGATGTACCCAACCAGGGTCTCCATAGCGCTTAACCCTGTGACACCCGGACCGACCTGGCATTTTTCCCCCTGAAAAAAGCCCAAGTCCCTCAGGGTACCAGAACAGCAGATCTGCATCCCCGGCGGACAACGGGTTTAACTGATCCGGACCAGCGTGACCAGAACCAGTCCCGTGCCCTAACCACGCCGACATGCCTACTCCAGGAGAAGGGGCAGATATGCGTGTTGATCTTAAACATGAAAAGAAGGCGCCACCCAGACGTTCGGGGCAAACCGCACCCGGTGGCCCACCCCCAGGGCGTGAGACCCCTCTACATATGTTCAGATCCATTCCGTCATCATCCCCCAGATATGAACGAGAATCCGTCGACAACCAAAACAGGTCGTCGGAAGAGGAAAAAACCTCCATCCTAGTTGCTTTATAAAAACACCGTTTTAACCCCAAGCAACCAAGGCGTGCCAGTCAGTCGCCTGATTACAGAACACCCCGAGCTAGCACTATGCGTGCATCGGGACACAACCACATCAATGAACAGGCTATTTAGACCTGTCATTGAATCCCCAAGGCGCCCAGGGGAACGACAAGAGGGGTGTGATACTTCCTAACTCCAACTCTTTTTAATAGAAAAGAAGGAAGCACCAACAGTATGTATCCCAGTCTACACAGCCGGGGGTAAATTTTTTTTACATCTTTACATTCCACCAAAAAGTTTGGTTTTAGGGCTCTCCGGGGAGGAGGCACTGAACCCATACACACTCAATAATCGAATTGAATCGAATACACACACAATAGAGTAGGACTCCTTCTTGAGGTTCCACTCACCTTATCAATCTGAGGAGGAGGCTCTGTACTCTGAAGAGGCTCCCTCACATGGAAGGAGAATCCCAACTCACAGAAGGCCCGAATAGGAGCTTCGTGAGGAGGAGCCCTGACCACCCCCTGAAACAGATCCATCATATGGTCCTGAACAGCACACGGAAGTCCTACCAACAGCACAGTGACGTACTCTATGGCGGGGGAATTTCTGCGGTGCACACGCCCAATATTCCAGGGCGTGGGACCAGGAAACTCCCCCCCCCCCCCCCCCCCCCCCCACCCTGTAACGTGCCGAACCGCAACGTGACAGGAACCTTGAAGGACAGGTGGGTTTACCCCTGACCAACAGAAAAAAGGGTGAGGAAAGGTTACCAGTTCACCCCTTTACGACCCCACACCCATGATACGATGTAATGACAAAAAGAGTATGACGCAGTCATAGTCAGCTCCATGAAGCGTCTAACAGCTTCACACAGCGCATGTGCTAATCTACTATTTGATTTTTACTAAGGAAAAAACACAGTATAGAGAGGGCCCTCCAAGAGCCCCGGTACCAAACTTACACATGTGCTTCTGTGGCCAGCCCAACCCAGTTGTAGGTCACACGACACACACAACCCATTATCACCTACAAAAAAATGGCAAAAAACACTCTACAGAGGAACGCCGTTTTTCATAATGAGAGAATACATAATTCTCGATTAGTATCGGCCACAGGCCTTGCTAAGCACACACGAAAAGCGACCAAACAATCTTTTCCATTAGGAAAATAAAGTTCCTCAAGCAGTTTTAGCACAACCTCAGCAATCAAGCTAATGGTTACATCGTATCCCTACCACACAGTGACACAATATAGTGTAACAACATGTCTGAGAGGAGGATGAAGAAGTCCCCAGGGAACCGGGGGGAAACACAACCCTCCTACTTTACCCTTAATACGGCCAGTTGAACAGGTAAACCTGTTAATATGTGAACACACTGTTCATTGTCATTACAGGCTGAGAAAAGAATCATTCTTTACTCATATGTCACTAAGCATAGCTTTATAGGTTAGTTTAACCCCCTTAGTTGTGAGTACACAGTACATAAACACACATGATGTTTCTCAACACAACAAACCAGATCATTTTCACATCTGTAACAACAACCCGATTTGCATGGAGAAGCTAAATACCAGTGACAAGATAATTCACACATAACTCGCATCGTATCCTAAATGTAGTGCAGCAACACTTGTTTTGGAAAACATCGTTATTTACAAAACATTTAGAAGGGAAAGCAAGAAGAAGTGTACAAGGTCTGGTCAGGACCTTGCCTACCTTGAGCGCAGATCAAGCGAAACTGCAGTCTCTAACAAGGCACCGTAGTAAACACAGCCGTCCTGTGTCGTCGACCTGGGCAGCGTCACCGCCCCATCCCACCGCTACGGTTCCCCTTGTTGACGCAGTCCTCCCGTCCTGGCTCAGGGCAGGTTCGACGAACATCCTCTGTCAAAGATGACGTCGTAGTCAAGAGTGTCAAAAACATGTTACCGTCACAGCACGTTCAACAGTGTAGCATTAAGCTAACAGCCGCTCTCGGCCGAAAGCAGCAAGCTAACGTTTACCTAGCCTAGTGACACAACAGGCTTGATAAACACAGCGAGCTAGCGCCGCAGCTAACAGCTGACTGGCTAACACAGTAGGCCACAACTAGCACGCAAACTAATTAGCTACCACCGGAACTCGTACACAACGATACAACAAGACACTCAGACAGGCCGCCGTTCTGAAACCCTCCTCACTTTTTAAGAGAAAAGAGAAACAAGATGTTAACACAGTTTACAACGGTGATTTTACCAACACCCGACGGAGCCAGCACAATTCCCATCTGGGCTGTAGCTGACTTGAACATGGATCTTCCGCTAACGAACATCCATGCCCATATTTCCTCGTGAGGGAATACTCTCATTTGTATATGAAAGACGGGGCCTCACGGTGACAGAGAAACATCCACTCGTCCAGAAAACACAGGGATCACCAGTGTTATTGGTCGTGGCCCACTAGTTAACTATAATGGGCTTCAGACCAAGGTCTCCCGCCGTTGCCTAAGAGGCTGAACAAAAGACCCTAATCTGGGGCCGGTGTTCGTAAACATTGTCAGCTAGTTCCCATAGCACTAACAGACAAGTGGAGCTTGCAAGCAAAACATCACTCACCAACCTGAAACCCACCGCTTCTCACAACAGCGGCGCGTCCTACAGTCCAGCTGTGCCGCTGAAAGGTTTTACCGCAACCAGCCACAGCAAGGAACTGCAGTTGGGAGACATGTAGCGGCGTGCTCCCAATACGAAAACCGGTGGAGGATTTTTAGAATGATCATCATCTTCCAGACACTCCAGTACGAAGACAATATCGCCATATTTTCTCAAATATAGTGAGAGAGAAAATAAAGATATGATGTCAACGCATCTCTTGTTTTCCAATTCTTCTCCTATCATCACATCCGTCAAGTGGGGATCTACCGAGGCACTTCCTTGTGGTGAAAGCGTGAAGGAGGAGAGCAGGTGACCACACACCTGCTTATGAAGGTAAGCTAATGAGGGGTGTGTTCAGACGAATACTGGGATAAAGGTACACAATCATCTCTTTTGTTTTGCTGACGTTCAGGGAGAGGCAGTTCTCCTGACACCACTGTGACAGATTCTCTACCTCTTCCAGGTAGGCCCTCTCGTCGTTGGCAGAGATCAGGCCCACCACTACTGTGTCATCAGCAAATTTGATGATTGTGTTGTTGTTCCGCTGTGCCACGCAGTCATCTGTGTACAGGGAGTAGAGGAGGGGGCTCAGAACACAGCCCTGGGGGGCCCCTATGTTGAGCGTGATGGATGAGGAGGTGCAGTTGCCTGCTCTTACCACCTGGGGTCTGCCCGTCAGGAAGTCCAAGACCCACTGGCAGAGGTCATAGTTCAAGCCCAGGTCCCTGAGCTTGGCTATGAGTTTGGAGGGGACTATGGTATTGAATGCTGAGCTGTAGTCGATGAACAGCATTCTCACATAGTTCCCCTGCCTCTTGTCCAGGTGTGATGCTGCTGTGTGCAGCACATGGGCTATGGTGTCCTCCGTGGACCTGTTAGGGCGGTATGCAAATTGCAGGCGGTCCAGGTTGATGGGGAGGGAGGAACAGATGTAGCCCTTCACTAGCTTCTCAAAGCACTTCATGGCTATGGAGGTGAGAGCTACAGGGCGGTAGTCGTTGAGGCAAGCGGGCGTAGATTTTTGGGTACAGGGATGATGGTGGACTTCTTCAGACAGGTGGGGATGACAGCCTGTTCTAAGGACAGGTTAAAGATGTCAGTGAATACCGGGGCCAGTTGGTCGGTACAGACTTTTAGGACGCGGCCGGGGATGCCGTCCGGTCCTGCTGCCTTCCTGATATTCACTTTTTTAAAGGTCCGCCTCACCTCATGCTCTGTTACCCTGAACACTGATTCTCCATCAGCAGACCCCACCCCCTCCCCCCCCATTGCCGTGGCTTGTAGGCTGGTGTTGTTATTCACAGCCTCAAACCTTGCATAGAAGGTATTGAGATCATTTGCTAAGGAGATGTCACTGTTCAGTTTGAGGGAGGTGCCTTTGTAATCTGTCATTGTTCTGAGGCCCTGCCACATACCTCTAGAGTCAGCCTGTTCAAACTGAAGTTCAACTTTATCCCTGTAACGCCGTTTTGCCTCTATTACTGCTCTCCTGATGTTGTATCTTGCCGTCTTGTGTTCATCCATGTTGCCTGTCATAAGCCCGGTGTTGTAGGCTGAGGTGCGCACTTTCAGAGCCTCACGGACGGATTTATCTACCCAGGGCTTTTGATTTGGGTAGATTCTAATTGTGGTAGAGGGGATTTTTTCTTCTACCAGAGTACAGACAAAGTCAAGCACCGTTTCAGTGTATTCGTTAATATTGGCTGTGTTATCACGGAATACATTCCAGTCTGTGCATTCCAGTGCAGCCTGGAGTGTCTCCTCTGACGTCACAGTCCAACGCTTAACCTCTCGCGATACTACTGGCGTTCGCTTGAGACTCTGTTTATATTTTGGCAAAAGAAAGATGGCGGCGTGGTCCGAAAGTAATACATTACTTTCTTGGAGTAATGACCACGACACTGCCTCCGCCAAGAAGGTTATGTTTTAGCCTGTTTGTTGAACAATATCTCAAAAAGTTATCACTGGATTGCTTATACATGTCTGTGCACATTCATAACCCCAAGACAAAGACACCTTTGGTAACCCCATGATCTGTTCCCTAGTACCACTATCGTTGACAGCAGGTAATCCTCAATGACACCCTTTGACTCCGATCGGCCCGGTACTGGGTTGAGATTTATTTCAAGTCATAAATAGATCAATACAGTCCATATTAATTAATGTTGCGTTTCTTAATGTTGCGACCCTATCCCTATCAAAACAGCAGTCAATGTGTATATTTTCAGCACTATGTTTGTTTATCAATGATTTTAACCTCTTAAACGCCATACAGGAAGGAATCTTTCGCCGTCGACTAAAGACTCACTTCTTCAACCATTATCTGAATAAAAAAAAAAAAAGAAAAAAAAAAAAAAAATCTAACCCTAACTAACCATACTGTCATGCACTTGTCCTAATAAACTAACCTACACTGTAGCACTCAACACTTTGATGAACATTGTTACTCAGCTGATAGAGTTGTGCTCTTCCTGATGGCTTGTCGTACAGAACTTGTAAGTCGCTTTGGATAAAAGCGTCAGCTAAATGACTAAATGTAAATGTAAATGTAATCTCTGTGTGATTGTGTGCCTTTGGCATGCATATCTCAAGGACCGTTCATCTGGTAGGCTTCATGCTCGGCAGGTGTATTCTTGAAGATCCAGGGGCATTCAGTGTTGAATTTGGTAGCATTTGGCCAGATGGTGTTGTTTTAGTGCAGGGGTCAGCAACCTTTACTATCAAAGGAGCCACTTTCCCCCCTCCCACAAAATAAAATGCTCAGGGAGCCACACAACCTATTTACCCTTAAAATGAAGATAACACAGTGTATAACGTTTTATATATCCCCAAGCATACCCCACATTTAGCATAAAATGCCTGACAATTGAATACCCAAAGTAATTAGCAATTTATTATACTTTTTACTTATAGGACACAGTTTGTTGCATTAATGGAATTATAAAGCAACAAAAAGAAAATGTTTGACTTTTTATTGCTGTTTTTACCTGTTATAACAAAGGAAAACGTAAGGTTATGTATATAACCAAGTTCTGTGAGTTATGGTGACGCTCAGCATCATACTGCACTGTACTTCACTTCGTGCACGAGCACTGAATACAAAATTCCACCATGTACCTTTACATCCCAACATTCGTCTGGCCACACCCCCATCCGCTTACCTTCATAAGCAGGTGTGTGGTCACCTACTCGCCTCCTTCCTAAACTTTCACCACAAGGCGAGATCAAGGGCTGCAGCGGCGTCTGATGCTGAGCGTCACCATAACTCACAGAACTTGGTTATATACATAACCTTACGTTCTGTTTCGTTATGGATCTCGCTCAGCATCATACTGCACAAGGGAGGCTGAGCGAGAGCCATAGCCCGACAAATGTACCCCGCTGAGGCCCCCAACAACCATCAGACCGGGGAGGGCCGAGCCCCCCCGACCCTCCCTAATGGAGGATACCCCCCCTATTGGAGGCTTACGGGAGGGAGACAGATCCGAGCGTACGAAGAGGAACTCAAGCAACTCAACGCACAGGGTGAGCAGACCGTGGCTTGACCCCACGACTACATACACGCATAACCCGCATGCCACCAGGGAACGAACGGAAGGAACAACCTCGTTACTGCCCCCAAAAACACGGGGTCAAGAGCAAACCCAACCCCGTGGCAAGGCTGTAGCAGCGGAGCGCAAAGGAAGACCCAGACCCACTGAAGGGACTGGATCCCCTGGAAAAAGGGGGCCCGGAGAGGTCAATGACGCCAGGCATCAAGACCCCACCAGGCAGTCACTTAGTGACACTGCCCCCCACATCGCCAGCGTATTCGGATAAGGCCCCTCCAAGAGCGGGCCCTTTCCCCCCAATAGCACACCGCCTGGCACACTGACCCTACAGAACAGGCAGTCAGCATGGCCGTAAGCACTCAAAAAAGGTTAACCAACGGAAGCAGGCAGCGCACCGGGGAAACCAGGCAGCAGGCTGTAACCTGAGCCTGGAGCACTGCGGACGAGACAGGCGCCAAAGGAGTCAGCTGAAAACAGCCCCCCCCGGCGGAAGGGGCGTATGCTGGCGTTGTTGATCACCATGACAAAGCCTCCATTAAAAAAAAACCACCCAGAGGGGTCGAGGCAGAGAAGGCTGACATGATTGGCAGACGTCATGAACGTGCAGGGGCACACTCAACCGGGCAACCCAGGAGTTGTCACTGCTCCAACATACCAGGGAATCAACTACCCTCTCGGTACAGACGGTGGTTGTTCCTATAACCCCTCAAGAAAAAAGGGTTATCCCAGGCCTACGGTATCAACGAAACTTTACTTCGGACCGGGCCCGGCGGCTCGGGAAGCACACAGGGTTACCAGAGGAGGTCCAGAAGACCACCCCAACAGCCCCCTCTTCGCCATGTGTGAAAGAGGAGCGAAGAAAGGAGAACCAGCCCCTTATGATAGTGCCAGGTACAAAAGAGTACCCAACAAAGGGTCTCCAAAACGCCTAACCCTGTGACACCCGGGCCGACCCGGCATTTTTCCCCTTGAAAAAACCCCAAGTCCCTCAGGGTACCAGAACAGCAGATCTGCATCCCCGGCGGACAACGGGTTAACTGACCTGGACCAGCGCGACCAGACCAGTCCCGTGTCCTAACCACGCCGACATGCCCACTCCAGAAGAGGGGGTAGGTATGCGTGTCGATCTAAAACATGAAAAGAGGGCGCCACCCAGATGGTCCCATTTGGACCGCCTCAGTGGCCCACCCCAAGGGTGTGAGACCCCTCTACCTATGTTCTGATCTATTCCGTTAACATCCCCCAGATATGAACGAGAATTCATCGAGACAACCTAGTAAACTGGCGCTCGGAAGAGACAAAACTCCATCCGAGTTGCCCTATAAAAACGCTGTTTTAACAACGAGCAACCAAGGCGCACTTAGCTCCTGCGTGATTCTTAACAGAAACACCCCGAGCCAGCACTATGTACGCGTCGAGACCCAAACACATCAATGGATAGTCTAGCAAGACACCAAACATTGTTCCTCCAAGTCGCCTGGGAGAACGACACGGAGCCGTCGTGCTTCATGTTCCTTCCTCTTTTTATTTAAAAAAGAAAGAAACACAGACTGACATGAATCCCACGTGACGCAGCTGAGGGTAATTTTTTTTTACATTTTTACATCCCACCACCCTCGCCATAGGGAGGAGATGGAAATCCCCAGAGAGACTTCCCACGCAAGCTGTATAGATTGAAAGGAATATATTGCAACATTGAGCTATGTAACACTTGGGTAAGGGCTCTCCGAGGAGGAGGCACTGAACCAATACACACTCAATAACCGAATTGAATCGAATACACACACAATAGAGCAGAACTCCTTTTTGAAGTTCTACTCACCTTGACAATCTGAGGAGGAGACTCTGAACTCTGAGGAGGCTCCCTCACAGGGAAGGAGAGTCCGAACTCACAGAAGGCACTTCTCCCCGAGGAGGAGCTTCGTGAGGAGGAGCTCTGACAACTCCCTGAAACAGATCCATAACATGGACCTGAACAACCCACGTAAGTCTTACCAACAGAGACGCGCTCAGTGATGTACTCTATGGCGGGGGAATTTCTGCGGTGCACACGCCCAATCTTCCAGGGCGTGGGACCAGGAAACTCCCCCCCCCCCCCCCCCCCTCTTACCCTGTAACATGCTGAACAGCAACGTGACAGGAACCTTGAAGTACAGGAGGTTTTAACCCCTGACCAATCAGAAAAGGGGAGGAAAGGATTACCAGTTCACCCCTTTACGACCCCACACCCATGATACGATGTAATGACAAATAGAGCATGACACAGTCATAGTCTGCTACATGAAGTATCTAACAGCTTCACATAGCTCATGTGCTAACCTGCTATCTGATTTTTACTAAGGAAAAAACACAGAATAGAGAGGGCCCCCTTTAAGAGCCCCGGTACCAGACTTACACATGTGCTTCTGTGGCCAAACCTAACCCAGTTGTAAATCACAAGACACACACAACCCTTCATCACAACAAAAAATGGCAAAAGTGCACTCTTGCTACAGAGGAATGCCGTTTTTCATAACGAGAGAATACAGAATCCTCGATTATGTATTGGCCACAGGCCTTGCTAAGCACACATGATAAGTGACCAAACAATCTTTTCTTTAGGAAAATATAGTTTCTCAAGCGGAAAGCACAACCCCAGCAATTAAGCTGAGGGTTACATCGTATCCCCACAAACACAGTGACACAATATATTGTAAACAACATGTCTGAGAGGAGGGTGGGGAAGCCCCAGGGAAACCGGGGGGGTCACCCCTCCTTCCTTACCCTTGATACGACCAAGTTGAACAGGTAACAGGTATGTGAACACACTGTTCATTGTCATTACAGGCTGAGAAAAGAATTCATTCCTCAATCACATGTCACTAAGCATAGCTTCATAGGTTAATTAACCCCCTTAGTTGTGAGTTCACGTTACATGAACACACATGTTCTCATCACAACTAACCAGATAATTTTTACACATGTAAACAACAACCCGATTCCTATGGAGAGAGAAGCTATACCAGTGACAAGACAATTCACATACAACACGCGTCGTATCCTCAATGTATTGCAGCAACACACGTTTTGGAAAACATCGTTATTACAAAACATTTAGAAGGGAAGGAAAGAAGAAGTGTTTAAAGTCCGGTCGGGACTTTCCTACCCTGAGCGCAGGCCAAGAGAACTGCAATCTGGCTAACGGGACACCGAAGTTGAACACAGCATCTCCTGTGTCGGCGACGAGGGTAGCGTCGATGCGCCACCCAGCCGCTACGTTTTTCCATGTTGACGCAGTCCTCGCTGGCAGGGCTCCCGGTGTAGGTTCAACTAACATCCTCTGTCAAAGATGACGTCGTAGTCAGAGTGTTTAAGGCATGTTATAGTCATAGAAAATGTTCAACAGTGTAGCATTAAGCTAACAGCCATCCGACTGATAGCAACAAGCTAACGTTTACTAGCCTGGTAAACACAGCGAGCTAGCGCCACAGCTAACAGCTGACTGGCTAACACAGTAGGCCACAACTAGCACGCCAGCTAAGCAGCTATCCGACTGATAGCAACAAGCTAACGTTTACTAGCCTGGTAACACAGCGAGCTAGCGCCGCAGCTAACAGCTGACTGGCTAACACAGTAGGCCACAAACTAGCACACCAGCTAAGCAGCTATCACCTGAACTGTACACAACGACATAACAAGCCACACTTCAGACAGGCCGCTGTCCAAGTCCCTCCCCTAAGAGGAAAAAGAAAAAGAATGTCAAAACACAGTTTTCAACGGTGATCCAGACATACAGCGGGGCCAGCACAGTTCCCATTTCGGGCTGCAGCCGACTTTGAGCAAGGAACTCCCGATAAAGAAGATCCTATGCCCACATTTCCTTGTTAGGGTGTACTTTAATTTTTATATGAAAAGTGGGGCCTGCACGGGACAGAGAAGCATCCGCTCGAGAATCCTGGGTTCACCAGGACCTGGTCGCGGCCCACTAGATTGACCATCATGGGCGTCAGACCAAGATCCTCCGACCGCCGTTTAAGCCGAGCAGAGGACCCCAGCCTGGAGTCGGCGTTTCGTAAATTGTCAGCTAACCCCCACAGCATCAACAACAACCAGAGCTTGCAAGTAAAACAGTACGTACCCCATCCTGGAAACAACCGCTTCTCACAACAGTCGGTGCTTCCCACAGTCCAGCTGTGTGGCCGGAGGGCAACCCCATCCAGCCGCAGCAAGGAGGACTGTAGCTGGGGAGCATGTCAGCGGTGTGAGCTCCTAATACGACACTCTTCCAGACACTCCAATAACGAAGACAATATCGCCGTATTTTCTCGAAATAGTGAGAGAGAAAATATGATGAAAATATGATGAAGATATGATGTCAACGTATCTTCCCGTTCTTTTGTTTTCCAACTTTCTTCTACTAACAACCTCGTCAAGTGGGGATCTACCGAAGGCACTTCTTTGTGGTGAAAGTGAAGAAGGAGGCGAGTAGATGACCACACACCTGCTTATGAAGGTAAGCGGATGGGGGTGTGGCCAGACGAATGTTGGGATGTAAAGGTACATGGTGGAATTTTGTATTCAGTGCTCGTGCATGAAGTGAAGTACAGTGCAGTATGATGCTGAGCGAGATCCATAACGAAACAGAACCTCAAACTCGTATGAAGAGGAGAAAAAATACTGGCTGTGTAGACCAATTTTTAAATAAAACACAGAAGAGGACACTGGCATCTGTAGACCGACTTTGAAATAAAACCCTGAACTATTCAGGCATATTTGAGTCCTTCCTTTATTTGTGGAACATTTATAAAATAAAAAGTAGTCCACTTTGAAAAAAGACTACCATGTGTAGACCTACTTTGAAATCAAACACAGAAAAGGAGAAAAAACACTGGCATCTGTAGACCTACTTTGAAATAAAACCCTGAACTATGCAGCTCTATTTGAGTCCTTCCCTTATTTGTGGAAAATCTATCAAATAAAAAGTACATTTTTCATTGTTCGCAAATTTCTCACCACATATCAGGCATACAGCCTGCATCGTTAGTCGTGAACGCAAATTAATCTGTCCACGCTGAATTAAACCCTCTATTTTCCTCAGACTTTCCTTTTTTTGGATTTATCCATGGTTAGCTTACTGGGGGGTCGGAAACTCAAGATTAGCCACTTGCAGGCGGGGTGTGATGTACGTGACATTTTTATTTGGTGCCATTTGGCCAGATGGTGGCCCTAAAACAGCTAACTTTACATTTGCCGGATGTATTGCTGAGGACCCAAGGGAGTGCAGTGTTGACTGTAAAGTTGATTGGATAAGGGGATTCTGAATGGGCACATGCCCCGAACTGGCACTGCACTAGTAGATAACAATGCTAGAATCACACCCTAGTTGACTTGTTGATGTTTGAGTTCTAATGTGGGAGTGTAACATAAGAGAGGACACCACACCAGAGGATTAGCTTAAAATATTTTATTTACAAAGAAATTGCCATCTGGCCATTAACCCCATGTAAGCGCTCACCTTGTTTGTAGAACTAAACCTATATTTTATATTATAGCTATGGATCTAATAACGCCGTCGATTGTCAGTGAGTTGCTTCTGGTCAACATGCAAAAAACAGATAATTTTTTCATCCGTACATTTCCGTTTTATACCTTTTTGAATATGAATATAGTTTGGGTGCTTCTGAGTAATCCCAGGAAAAATACGCGAAAATAGCGTTTTAGTGGAATCCACTTTACACGTCATATTTTGCCTGATTATCGAATCTTCCTGAAATCAACGCTAGATTATCGTTATTATCCTTCCTCATGCAAAAATGAAATGTGGTTTAGAGCGGCACGCCCCCCCCCAACCAACGGTAAAAAGCACAACACAATCTGAATGAATGAATAAATGAAAACTTTATTTAACAGATTGCAGAATGGGTACAATACAGTACGGCTCAATACACACAATTGTTAAGGGAATGCAGACCAGAGAAAGACGTTTGTCTTGTTTACATCAGGGTCCCCCATTTTCAATTCATAGTGACATTTATGACATACACAACATACATGACATTTATGGCATAGGGACATACATGACATACATATACGATATGCAAATATACAGTACTGTTACCCATAGATCCTGACAGAGTATATACATATGATGGGGAGGGGACTGTACATTAGGAGGGGGTGGGCGGGTGGGAGAGAAATATACATACGGTGGGGAGAGAATATATACATACGGTGGGGAGGAGACTGTACATTAGGAGGGGGTGGGTGGGTGGGAGAGAAATATACATACGGTGGGGAGAGAGAATATATACATGCGGTGGGGAGGAGACTGTCTATTAGGAGGGGGTGGGGGTGGGGGGGTTTGGACGGCGTGGCTCAGGGGTAGAGCGGGGCGTCCAATGATCGAAGGGTTGGTGGTTCGAATCCCGCTCAAGCCCATGTCCATCCCATTGCCGTTGTGTCCTTGGGCAAGACACTTAACCTACTTGCCTCGTATGAATGTGTATGCATGTGAATGAATGTTGGTGGTGGTCGGAGGGGCCGTAGGCGTTGATTATTCGCCACGCTTCCGTGAGTCTGCCTCAGGGCAGCTCTGGCTGCAATTGTAGCTTACCACCACCGGTATGACTGTGTATGAACGAATAATGGACTCTGTGAAGCGCTCTGAGTCAGAGCAACAGTCAGTCAGAGAAGAGCGCTATATAAATCCAATCCATTATCATTATTATTGGACATTTACGGTGGCCAGTTTCTAATTGCAGCCTCCCGTAGGTGCTCTTTAAGAGCGGTTTTGAATGTGGGTAGGGATTCACATTCCTTTTCAGCTTTGGGTAGGGCGTTCCACATTGATGTGGCATAATTGCGAAACGTGTTTAGTCCTTTGTTTGAGCCGAATCTGGGTTTAACATGATTTGTTGAGCTTCCTCTGGTGTTGTGGTCGTGGTATTCACTGACCTTTGGGAAGTATTTTGACATGTACATGGGTACCTTAGTCGTATAGTGTATCTTGAAGACCAGGCCCATTGCAAGTTGCTGTACTCTGTTGTCTACTCTAAGCCTACTAGGTTGTCAAAGTGGGCAGGGGTGAGGTGGGTTCTAGGGGTAAGGTCAAGTAGAAGTCTGACCAGTTTGTTTTGTGATGGTTGTAATCTTGTTTTTAGCGCCTTTGAGGTGCTTTGGTACCATGAGGTGCAAGCATAGTCGTAGTACCCTTGAATGAGTGCTCCTGCCAGAGTCTTCAGGGTATTCTTGTTTACCAGAGAGGAGATCCGGTACACAAATCTAGTTTGTTGGTTGACTTTTTTTATTACCTTGGATGCCATTTTGTCACAGGAAAGATTTGCCTCTAGGATGGAACCTAGGTATGTAATTTCATCTTTCCTTGTGGCAATATTGTCACCCACTGTAACTGAGAAGCCGTCGGTCTTGCTGAGTTTGTTATTTGATCTGAAGAGAATGGACTCTGTTTTACCCAGGTGTAATGATAGTTTGTTATTAGCGAGCCAGGTGCAGATTCTGCCGAGTTCAGAGCTGAGGGTTTTTTCAACCTGTAACTTGTTCTTGTCAGAGACCAGCAGGGCTGAGTCGTCCGCGAACAAGAACAAGTTGCAGTCACAAGCTGACGACATGTCATTTGCATAAATTAGGAACAGTAGCGGTCCTAGTATGCTTCCTTGTGGAACACCACAGCTCACTGTGAGAGGGGGGGATAGAGTACCGTTTACCTCCACCATCTGTTCTCTCCCCTCAAAGTAGGATTGCATCCAGCTCACTGATAGACTATCAAACCAATTGCTTTTAGCTTGTCAATCAGAATGGAGTGATTGACAGTGTCGAAGGCCTTTTGTAGGTCCAGCATGACCATGCCGCAGTATTTGCCCGCGTCCACCTCTTGTTTGATGTGGTCGTTCAAATAGAGAAGGCATGTGTCAGTGGAGTGGGATGTTCTGAAGCCAGATTGGAATTCGTAGATTCGATTTTTTTCCGCCAGGTACTTTTCGACCTGTTCGTAGACTATTTTATCCATGTCTTTCGAGATGGAGGTAAGAATAGAAACAGGGCGGTAATTGCCTCGGTCTAATTTGCTGCCCTTTTTGTGCAGAGGGGTCACTCTCGCAATTTTTAAGTCCTTGGGGACGTGTCCCTGTTTTATGGAGAGGTTTATTATGTGTGTGATGACTGGGGTGATGGCGGCTGCTGAGTCTCTGAGGAATTTGGAGGGGATGTTGTCATGGCCAGTGGCCTTGTTAGGTTGGAGGGCGCTCAGTCCACACAGACAGCTTCGATCGCGGGAGAGAAAAATATCAGATCAACGCAAGCTTGGATATATATAGTGTTCTTACCTTGTCTCTGATCTAATGCAAAAAAAAGAATCCAATTATCTGATCGCCATTTAAAGTACTGGGCGCGGGAGTCCGTGCCACGTTATTCGGCATTTCATATGAACGAGGGGTGGGGGCAGCCTCGTAGATGTATGGTGATGACCGGTTACCTCACCGGAGTATTTAAACCCCACCCACACGGCTCAGCTCGGCCCAGATAACAAACCACATTGTTTCTAATGGAGTGCAATAGCTGCCACAAGGCAGTAGGCGGCGGTATTGACCGTTTGCAATCTCAGACACACTCAGAACAGCATGCACAAGGTGCCTCGGTAAATTATGAATGGCAATAGCGAATAAAAGAAATACCGTGAGAAAAACGTAGATCTCAACACTCAACCGCCGGGCCACAGAAACTTAGATCTATGTGAGCGGCACCCAAAGTGTTAAGTCTGACAGCCCATTATTCCGACAGCTCAATAGTCTGAAAAATGTCCCATTGGACCGAAAGCCTATTAGTCCGATAGTCCATTATTCCAAAAACAAAATCCATTGTTCCGAAGTGCCGTTGCCCCAAATTATTCAAAAGGAGCCCATTAGTCCGACAGTCCATTGGTCCCAAAGGAGTTTTTTCCCCTTAATATCTTAATGTATTTTAATGTGCAAACCATGTGGCGTTGTTTAATCAAAAGCCAAGCTATGACACAATTAGGGGGGAAGACCAAAGCACGCGTGCTGAAAATAAAGCCACAGATCAATATAAATCCATTTAAATCTCTTTCACATTCACAATGCCTAATGTTTGCAAGTAATGCCTGACTTAGAGAAAGCAGTGAAAACGCCTTTCATCTTATCTATTTTAGCACGTATTTCAGCTCTATATGGACAGATTGTGGAAGTCTAATTATCATCATTAGTCATTTGCTTATACTTCACAGAAAATAAAGAAATGCATTGAAAGGTCATTGAAGAAATCTGATTAAGCATCCTTGTAATTTTGGAGATGCCATATCAACCTTTTTTTTCTTTTTTTATCACAAAAAGTACTTAATTGTTTGTACTATATAGTACTTTCTTTACATATTTTAAGCTAGAACGGGCTGGAGGAAGAGAATATGGTTGAGGCGTTTTGTGGTCATGTCATAATAGCCTAGGCAGGAGACCTGAGACACACTACTTCTATTCTATTATATCCATGGTGGATTTGACAGGACCACCACACTAAGATGCACAGTTCAGTTATTATAATAAAACAGCAGCAGCTATTAACGACCAGTGGCGTCGTTAGCCCTGGGCTTCCGGGGCTTTAGCCCCGGATGTTTTTCTCCTAGCCCCGGATCCAAAAAAAATAAAAATAAAAAATTGTTAAAAAAATTTTTTACCTTTTTTTTTTTTTTTTTTTTTTTGTCAGCATCCCCATTGTCTGTGCTGAATGTTTGTTAGTGTTTGGTATTTTTTGTTGGTTTTTAGTACTTTTAAACATTTTTAGTAAGTAGTTTTCATTTGATCCTATAATTCTTTCATTCACCGATTTGTGGACTTTTTTTTTAGTGTCCTGAAAGGCGCCTTATAAATCAAATGCATTATTATTATTATTATTATTATTATTATTATTATTATTATTATTATTATTATTATTATTATTATTATTATTATTATTATTATTATTATTATTATTATTATTATTATTATTATTATTATTATTATTATTATCATCCAGGAGGGAAAAGACACTTTGGATAGTAGGGACTGCATCTCTGCCTGTCCTGACCAGGAAACACTTTGCAACTGTGATCTCCTCTGGCAATAGTTGGATATTGTAATGTGTGGCGAGGGGTTGCAGCAATTCCACTGAGAGAAACTGGTCTGAGGCTGGATAACATGCCTGTATGCCTCTCATAAGTTGTTATCCAACTCATGAGAACCTGCTCTCAAGCTCTTGCAGCATTCTGTCGACGACTGGATAGAACAGTCTCTGTCTCAGCTGATCTCCTGAGCTGAGGTCTGAGCTTGTGCCACAAGATGACTCAACTACATACTCGTCCATCCTTTTCTGCTTCCTCCTTTGGCTGGTAGTATGTTCCTCAATCCAAAGGCCATTACATATGGCCTTTGTCCTGTCATACATGTCCACTGCCATCTCTGATGTGCGATAACCTTTGAGTGTGTCCTGCACTGTGCTTTTAAATAGTACAGATATTGAAGATGTGCACTTTAACGCAGCAGCACCTGGAGCCATCCATACCCATGTGTTACGCTTGGTACGCTTCTTTGGCATGATGAACCCAGATGACAGAGTGGAGATTGATGAGACCGGAGACAGAATGTGACGATGAACAGTTTACTTAACGACAAGGTACATACACGACTAACACACACAGGTAACATTTAACAATGATCGCGCCCAGCAGGGCAGGACAGACAGGACTATATACACAGACTAATTGACAAGACACAGAGGATAATTTACAAACAAGACACAGGTGTGGTAGACAGAAACAATAGAACACAGAGTACACTGGAAAACAATAACAAATAACCAACCAGACTAAACATAATTACAAACCACAGACAGGGGAACACAAGACTAACAAAGTGGAGACAACAGACAATAAACACAACAAACACAACTGACAATAAATAACAATGAGTTGGTGTGTGAGCTGATGCCAGATCGGCATCAGCCCACCGGGTGGCAATGTTGATTGAGTGTTATTGTTAATGGGAGGTACTTGTGAATATGAATGTCTGAGTCCTGGTCCCACAGGACCAGGACCGGAGGAAGTGTTACACCCAAGTTCAAGTTCAAGTTCAAGTTCTTTAATAGTTGTCATACAGAAGTACAGAATACTTTCATACAAAATGCTTCTTACTGTTACGCTCCAGAGACTGTGCTAGACAAGATAGTATCAAATAACATAATAACATAATATAGCATGAATTTAGAAGAAGAAAATGAGGTCACAGTGTTCGGTATAGACATATGTACAATGTTCTGAGTTACCATATAATATACAATACACAATACTATGCAGTGTACTAATGTACAGTACTATCTAGTGCAAAGCAGAAATGGGATGAGGTACAATTTTAGGTACAATTTACAGTAAGGTGTACGAGTTGTAGTGCAATCCTTCATCCATAAATATAAAGTGTGGGGAGTGGGTGCTACAGTGTGTTTGTTTAAAGTGGGTGTGTGCTATAAAGTGTGTGGAGTGGGTGCTACAGTTTGTTTGTTTAAAGTGAGTGTGTGCGTGTGGATGTGTGTGCTATGTGTGTTTGGTGGTTGTTGTTGTGTAGTGTTCATTCATTGTTCGTTTAGCAGCCTGATGGCCTGGGGATAGAAGCTACTTCTGAGTCTTTCTGTGCTCGCCTTGAGACTCCTGTATCGCTTGCCTGACGGCAGCAGTTCAAAGAGGCAGTTGTTCGGGTGGCTCGAGTCCTTAATAATTCTCTTAGCCTTCCCCTTGCAACGCTTGTAGTAAATGTTCTGGAGGGTGGGGAGCCCCCCTCCAATTGTGCGTTCGGCTGAACGTGTCACTCTTTGTAGTCTGCTTTGGTCTTTTGCAGTGCTATTCCCAAACCAGGAGGTGATGTTGCCGGTCAAGATGCTCTCTATTGTACATGAGTAGAAGTTCTTAAGGATCTTCTGGCTGACTTGGAACTTCCTTAGGCGCCTGAGGAAGTAGAGGCGTTGTCGTGCCTTCTTCACCACACTGTTAATGTGTGTGGTCCATGTCAAGTCCTCGGATATGTAGGCTCCGAGGTACTTGAAGCTGTTGACTCTCTCAACCGGTGCCCCGTCGATGCTGAGGGGGCTGTAGTCCTTGACCCCCTTGTCCAGTGTCCTATAATAAGCTTTAATCGAACCTCGGATAGTCCGGTTGGTTTGGGGTGGTGTGAAAGCTCATTCACTCTTGCAAGTGAACCCTGCTGCGGTTCATTTGAGATGTGAATGCAAAGCGGACCAAAGGCAGGAAAATACCCAAAAATCGAATCTTTTTTTTATGAGAAGACTCAAACATATGTATATATAATGAAACACACAATAGTTTTTTTTCGATTGCCTAAGCATGATTTTGAAAACGGGGCCCGGTGGTTCAAAACACACAATTAGCACAACCACACACACAATTATCAGAACACCTCAGATCCTTTGCTAAATTAAACACTTGTCAAAACCATACACTAATTTTGTTACCATATGAAACACACGTTACATAATGACTTAATTCTGTTTGAACCAGTTACACACACTGCTGTGCTTAACCTAAAACACATTTAGCAATTCTACTTCTCAGTGATTAGAGTACTGTAAGTGAAGTACGCAGATAATGTGCAAATATACAATAAATTCACCAAACACTACACAAGACCAATGCTGTAGACTGATGAAAATATAATTTATTTATCTACATATACCCAAATCAATGATGCAGACTGATGAAAAAAATTAAATTGTCTCTCCATATACCCAAATCAATGATGCAGACTGATGAAAATATAAATGTTCTCTCCATATAACCAAATCAGTCAACATTTCAACATGGAGAATCACAACAATACATGTCCCAGTTTTCATGCTACTATGTGCATAACACTGTAAGCTCAGCAAATATCAGACAAACATAAAATACTGTATCCAGTACAGGTTAAAATTACAGTAACACAATTTCTTTTTGAAAAAATGTAAACAGAAAATAATAGACATTATCTCCTTGCCTAGCTGGATCTGGCAAGATAATTTTTTGTTGTGATTCTCCATGTTGACTGATTTGGGAAAATGGGAGAAAATGTATATTTTCATCAGTCTGCATCATTGGTTGTCTTGTGTAGTGTTTGGTGAATGTATTGTATATTTTCACGTTCTCTGTGTACAGTACTTCACTCTCCTTCCATTTTGGTTGAAGACAGGTGAACTCACCTGCTGCATTTTTATAGTGCTTAAACCTGATTGTGTATCTACAATTAAGCAATGGTGTGTTTGTGCATCTGATGGCTGTGTTTAACCAATTGGCTCATATGTGTGGTAATTTGACATTCTGTGTCTAATGTAATGCAAGTGTGTTTAGTGTTTTGCAAATCACTGTGTGTATTGTTTTGCAAAAAGTGAGGCTGACATTGTAGGGGTGCAAATCTGGGCCTATATTTTGCTCCTTGAGTGTAAGGTTTTGATAATTGTGTAATACTTTTGATTTGAGTGTTTATGCAATTGAAGAAAACTGTAAAGACTAGAGATGAACTGTTTATTTATTTTGTACATAGGCTGTGCATATGTTTGTTTGTTTATTTGCTTATGTGTATGATTCTTAACTGTGTTTTTATTTTGTTATTGGTGTATATGTGTATGTATGTACAGTATATGTATATATATATTATATAATATATATATATATATGTATATTTGTACTCCTGTTGGGGCTTCTTGGACCAGATCAATGTTTTATCTGGCTAAATAAATAAATAAATAAGAAACTGATGATTTGGTCCTGTTAACTTTGAATTTTCTATGGGGACTGCCCAGATCCCTCTCATGGACCTTGACCTCACTTTGAGAACCTCTAATGATTCTAGTTATTCAGTATTCATCTCAAATTGCGTATTTCTGTGAAAAAAATAAAAAAAAGAAGCCCCCAATGTTTTCTAACCCTAAAACGCCCCTGTTAACGACCATCCGATGGATTTCTGTACCTTTTCAGACTATGGATAATAAAAGTTGGAAAACTACAAGTAGGCTACTGTGCATATGAGGACAACCAGGGCCGCCTGGGAGAAATGCGAGGCCCTGTGCAAGATTTAAACGCGAGCCCCCCCCCCCCCCCCCCCCCCCCTAAAAGGTAAAAAAAAAAATATATATATATTATATATTAGGGGTGTAACGGTACGCGGATACGTACTGTACCGCGTCAATGTGGTCCTCCGGTACAGTACGGGCTGTGCACCATACGATTGCAACGGTATGGTCAACCTTTTTTTGCGGAACTTAAATCCCCCCGGCCCCACGTAATTTATCAACAACACTGCGGTCTGCTGTGAGCATTATAAAACAAACGTGTGTTTAACCGACCGTGAATTAAAGTGTCAATGCTGTTTGTCATTTTAACAGCAGATACTTTCTTAAATGCCATCGTCCCGAGAGAGGGGTGTTGACGGGGAGCTCTGATGGGTTCGCTTGCTGGTGTTATTAGCATTAGCTGAAGAGCTAGTTTTAGCTTAACGTTACCTTGGCTAAAGTTGGGGCTATTCATAATCCAGCAATAATGGCTGCAGACCTGCAAGCAAAGTACAGCAAGTTGGCACAGGAGTATTCCAAGGTAAATCACTTTTTCACCAGTAACGTTATATATTGTCTTGTTTCCATCTAACGTTAGCTCATGCTAACTTAGCTCACGCCGGCTAACGTGGTCACTGATCGACCTCTCGCACACAATTAATGACATGTTGCGGACAGCCATATCGGTGACAATGTTTAGCTTTTAGTGCCAAATGATAAGAGTCTGAGGCGGAGTCTCAAAAGAGAATGTTGAATATTTATTGTGCAAAAATCACAACAGATCCTCTGTGCTACTTCACCGGAGCCTTGACTGAGTAGGGTATATCTGCAGAGCCACTGGGTAGCGAGTGCAAAGTGAGTGGATCATTGAAGTAGGGTATATCTGCAGTGCTGCAGCCCCATAATACAGTATCATTAATCAATCACCTGTTGTTGAATAAATACCATTACTTTCTAGTTATTACTAAAAAACAGTATATATAAAACAGTCAATATACAGTGTTATCGCTGCACAGACCCGGCAATGCCCCTGACCCTCCACCAGAGCAAGGCCAGAGAGAGAGAGAGAGAGAGAGACACATTGGAAAGAAACAACCCAAAACCAGAGCAAATTGAAATGCTATTTGGCCCTAAACAGAGAGTACACAGTGGCAGAATACCTGAGCACTGTGACTGACACAATACTAAGAAGATCCTTGACTAGGTACAGACTCAGCGAGCACAGCCTAGCCATCGAGAAAGGCCGCCATAGGCAGACCTGGCTCCCAAGCGAAGACAGACCCACAAGATGAGGTGGAAACCAAGCTCCACTTCTTAACAACCTGCCCACTATACCAAGACATACTTCCCACAAATTGCAAACACCCAAAGAGACTTTGAAAACATCGACAATAACTCAAAACTCCCATACCTACTGGGAGAAATACAAGAATGTGAAATAAAGCCCATTTGAATTGAAGAGAGAGAGATAGATAGAGCATGTCTGTGTGTGTTAGAAAGAGAGAGATAGAGAGAGAGCATGTCTGTTTGTGTGTGTGTGTTAGAGAGAGAGCATGTATATGTGTGTTAGAAAGAGAGAGAAATATATAGAGAGAGAGCATGTCATTTTGTGTGTTAGAGAGAGATATAGAGCATGTCTGTGTGTGTTAGAAAGAGAGAGAGAGCATGTGTGTTTGTGTGTTAGAGAGAGAGAGCATGTCTGTGTGTGTGTGTGTTAGAGAGAGAGAGCATGTATGAGAGAGATAAGCAAAGATGAGCCCCTAAAGGATATTCAACTTTTAATGGAAGAACAAAACGGAAGGAACAGATAACTTCACAAAGGCAACATGAATATACATAGATCCAAAAGGACAAAGATCAACACTTAAATCCAAAGAGAAGAGGGTCTATACCAGAGAAAACAAAGTAGCAAGGAGCCAATGGCCGACATCAGCTAAATAGGCTAACTGCAAATAGAGTAGCCAGGTACTGACACCAGGCCACACACCGCTAGCTACAACAACAGCTAGCCGGCCCGTTTGGCTCAATATAACGTTAGCTACGTTAGCTAAGCATATAAGCAAAACTAGATTTTAGGTCTGTGATGAAAAAGGGCCTCGCAGGAAAGGGGGCATCGCATTAAAAAAAAAAAAAAAAAAAAAAAAAAAAAAAAATGTATTTCTTTTTTTGTGTGAGGCCCCCCTTCCCGCGAGGCCCTGTGCGACCGCACTGCTCGCACACCCCCTGAGACGGCCCTGAGGACAACAAATAGGAACACAGACTGGGTCATTTTATTAATCTGCAAGTTATTATCAGACTTACTTGGTGTAAGATATTTGTTTGAACACCACTTAGTTACCTACTAGAAGTTGTGTAATATGTAATTTCATTTTTTAAATGTTTAATACAAAATATGCAGAAAAACAACAGAAAAAGTTAATAAATGAAAATAAGGGACATTCTCCATTCTTATCTATCTATCCGTCTATAATTCCATCTATTGTAAATGATTTAAACAGTGTCTACAATGTACGTATCTACTGTGCTAAAGTGAGGTTATATGTGTGCACACAGGGAATGCCATCGCATTCCTTACAACCAGTGTTGGGACTAACGCGTTACAAAGTAACGCGTTACAGTAACGAAGTTACTTTTTGCCGTAACTAGTTCTCTAACGCATTACTTTTTAAATTCAGTAACGCTGTTACCGTTACTAAATGGTTTGTTAGTTCGTTACTGCGTTCTTTTTATGTAGATTCATAGCGAGCGTCCTCCTGACTCCTGTTTGATTTCGCCTGTGTTTGATTTGTTTAATAATAGAGAGCGTCTGGTTTCCGCATTTCTGATTGGCCACTGACTGACGTTCTCTGACGTTTTCTGACCAGAGAGCGTCAGTCAGTGGCCACTGGCCAATCAGAAGTGCGGAAACCAGAAATGCGGCTACGGAAAAGTAATAGACGCTCTCTATAGTAAACAAAAGTCAGGAGGACGCTCGCTATGAATCTACATAAAAAGAACGCAGTAACGAACTAACAAACCATTTAGCAACTACTTGGAGAGATAATTAATATACAACATGGAAACGAGATAAAGAACATGTTTGAGGGGCTGCTGGAGTCAGCTGGACTAACGTTACATCTCGACCGGACCACCGCAGACTTTGGTGAGTGCAATGTGTTCTCACTGAAACTCAAATTGATCAACGGATTTTGACTGTACGAAATCTGCCAGGGAATCTCATAATACTAATCAAACAATAGAAATATAGTCCTTTCATGCACAATTGATATCCTAACTATTCTAACGTTGCAATGCTTTGATTGATATCTTAAACAACGTTGCAAGATGGTTATAATGAAACGCTCCGGCGACATCAAGGCTGTTCCTTCAACCGGCGCACTTCTTATTATATCGACTCGGGACAACATTTGTTTGTGTCAGATTTGTGTTTGTATCTAGACCACATTGATTAGCAGAGTTCAGTGATGTGAATGGAAACTGTCAAGTTGATCAACCGATTTTGAGTATCTGGGGCATGGGACTCTGGAGCAATCTTTTTTTTTTTTTTTTTTTTTTAATAACTAAATTGTTACTTTTCACAGTAACTCATTACTTTTGGGTGTAAGTAACTAGTAAAGTAACGAAGTTACTTTGAAATGAAGTAACTAGTAAAGTAACTGAGTTACTATTTTTCAGTAACTAGCACAACACTGCTTACAACAGCCACCTGTTGTCAGGATACTGTGTCCTCAGCTTTTCTAAACTGTTGAACTAAGCCATAATTCTAGACCACTAGTCTTAAGGTCTGGTATCTTAACCACCATAACCATGTTTAGACTTTGTCTTCGCCTGGTTTCTGATCCTATTTCTGAAGAAGCATTTTCATTGGCTCAGTGATGACATAAAATATGCTTGATTCCTTCTGCTCTTGGCAGAATGTAGAAGGTCTGCCCGTTGCAATGATCAATTCCTCAATTTACTTGCATTGGGTCTCATTCTCGAACGAAGTTACGACAAAATATTTCGTCTTAGCCAGATTGTGGCCTATTTAAGACATATTAGGGCTGGGAGTGGGAGTCCTCAAATGTTCCTGAGATCTTATTTGAGAGCAGATCTAAGAGTGCTGAGGAGCACACTTAAATATGCTCTCAGCCCACGATCAAATCTCATGATTGATTGACTAATTTAAAATGTTATTATAACTTGACAGACTGTGTTCTCATAGTGATTCCTTCACGTCAACGCTACAGGCCTCCTTGGAATTAATTACTTAATCATAATTAAAATAAATATGACAATATTTGTACGATAAGAAATTACGAATTTGATGTCGGAAAAATAAATAGACTTACACTGTACAAGCAAAACTGTACATTGGAATATTGACAAAACCATATTTGGTAATTTACTGTACATTGGAGGGGGTTGATATAGCTATAAACCTGCATTCCTTCGAATATATCATTAATCAATTAAACTTATATTGAAATACACTATATAGCCTATACACCAACACTGAAATGACAGTGGATAAATAAATAAGAACTAAAGCTAATCGGTGGAAATAGACTGCATTAATATTCCATAACAAGTCTTGTGTTCGCCTACGAATGAACAGTAGCCTATAGGCTTAATTGTGGAATAATAAGCCATACTGCGTTCACGCCTGCCGTAGGCTATATATATTATATGTCATTCATTCATTCATATACAGTACTGCGCGCGCGCGTGTGTGTGTCTGTGTGTGCGCGCGCTGCGGCAGGTGTGTACCGCAAGCTGTATATGATGCCAATACATTAATCTAATCTAGTTTTTATGGGCGCAAGCGTGATTACGAAACCTAGCCGCATTTCTCGGAGACGCTCTCTGATTGGCACTGACTGACGCTAGGTTTCGTAATCACGCGGCTCGCAAAGCACTTCCGCCATTCCATTTCACACAGCTGCGTCACCAGTTGCCTTATAATGAGCTATGGAGGCGGTGTTTTGTATGCAAATGAGCTGAACGGGAACGCGCTTTGGAGTTTACGACAGAATGCCATTCTCCAAGCAGATATCAGATCATATAATTTCTGCGACCGTTTCAGCCACTTAAGACATATTACCAGCACGTTCAGGACTCAGAGTGTACTTGTCATAGATTATTTCTCAGTGGTTCCAAGATAAGTCTTCCAGAATATATCTTTGAAAAAATTTCGGGAATGAGACCCAATGTCTTCTGTCTGTAAATTGCTCATTCACTTCTTTGAATAAACCTTCTGAAAGATGTTTGAACTTTCATTATTGGATATTATTGATAACCATGACAATTTGGATATTGAATATAGTCAGATATACGAGTCAATTTGGGTGAAGGCCCGATTATTTGACAATTTATACGTGAGTAAATATCTCACAGATCTCACGGATTACCTCCTTCCATTCTTCCTCTGTCGGCACCACCTGACTCATCCAATGACTCATCCACTTCCGTGTGAGAGCCAATAGACGGGTCAATATATGGTTGAACCTCAAACAAATTGCAACAAAAGGTTTTTCAATGGATTCTGGTACCATTGCTCATGCTAAATAACATACTAAAAGTCTACTCAAATCTAACCTTGCGAAAGGGGTAATTTTCAAGATGGCAGCCGCCAATACACTCACTACAGGTGAATAGGGTAAACAAATTTAACTAACAGATATCACCATGAAACTTCCCAAGTTGATTGCTAACATCAATACAATTATTATTAGTATTACAAGTTTTCTGAAATTGTATGTTTAAATATGCAAATGAGGCTATATCTGATTAAATATATGCTGAATTGAATACATTTCCAGAGAGCGAATGTGAAAGCAAAAGTCAGCAATTTATAAATGTTTGTACAGTCTATGATTGCTACTGTACACAGTGTTATTTAGGCTACAGACACTAGCAAATTCGAATCCACAATACTTTAACAACTTCAGTGTGACTGGGTAATACTCCCTGCAAGTGGAATCAACCACATAACTCTGTAACACTCCCCCCTGCGGAATTCCACTTGCTCACAACACTATCCAGACAGAATACCAAATACAATTTCGGACCAGTCAGAAAACACATCAGGTACCAAACAATCAAGTACAATCCAGAACAACATATCGTCAGACAAAAAAGAAAGAATAAAAAATCAAGGTTTTAAGGGTTTCTTGACCAGTTTTGAGGTGGATCTGCTCAACCCGCTAGCCGGAGTACATCAAAGTATGGAACATGTCACTTCCTGTTGCCAGTAGGTGGCACTATGACTTTAATATTAACATGTAGATGTGTTCAGGCGGGGACGCTCATCAATCTTTCTTCATCCTCTTCATCCTCTGATGACTCTTCTAGAAGAAACTTGTCACATTCTTCAAGTTGGCATGGTCCACAGACAGTACTACATGGTAATCCATATCTTCTACAAGAGCAGCGGAGTGTCTTGCAGCCAGTGGAGCAGTTACAATGAATGACCTTCAAGAGACTGTCTGGAACAGCATTCATACTTGTCATAAGTGGGACAAACCGATTGTCCTACAGGTTCCACCCCCAGTTCATGACATCCATTCCCTTTTCTTTTCCTATCCAGACCATGATCTGGTAGTATGCTCTACGACAGTGAAGTTTGGTAGCAGATTCAGTTCGGGCAGATGTTCGGGCGTTACAAGTGACAAAGCAGAGGCAACTTTCTTGCTGAAGGTGTTACATCTCATTGTTGCAAGGGAGTCTGTGCACTTGCCACCAAAAAGGACAGCCATTACTTGGCACCCAAGGTCATCGATCACCTCTGTGGTCTGGTTTGGGATGGTGAATGAATTGGCACAAGACAAAATAATAGGGTCTCCTTTTACAAGCTTCTGAAAAGCAGTCATTTTTCCAACACCAAAAATCCTAGAAGTTGTGTCACAACCTGTCACAGCATGGATGAATACTTATCTTAGAACACATGTCATGTCCAAGGACTTCTTTCAGGCAATTTATGTCATACACTTTAACACTGCCATCCGCTTTGAACTTGTCCGATCTGAAATAAAGGCCCTTACTACCTTCCTTTGCATAGTAAAGGAGTAAGACAAGGAGATCAGTATCTTCTCCAATCAGCGTAGTGGTGTGTAGAAGAGATGCCTCCACTGCAGCCTTTACTATGTCTACATCAGCATCCCCAGATGCATTGACCACAGTGCAATCCTTTTGTTTCAGTTCATCAGTTATCATCCGGATAAGTCTGTTTATTAATATCTCTTGACAGGAACTCCTCCTTCTTACCGGAGAAGTCAGTTTCAGCAGTGAAGCTGACAATGGAATGAATATTCTGTCCTCGTCCTGGTCGGCCCTTCCTCATAGCCATCAAAGACAACGGTCGTCGCTGAACCATAATGCCGGATGGTAAAGTCAGCATATGACTGTGCTATTTCACCATAGGCAAGCAGTAGTGTTTTGTCTGCCATAGCATATCTGTGCTCTCCCAAAATCACTGGCTAACTAAAGCTTAATTTATACATTCTAAAGTTGGCAGTTGTTGTTAGAATGTTGGAAGTTTCAAATTCAGCTGCACTCCAAAAAATTCAGCATATATTTAATCAGATATTGCCTCATTTGCATATTTAAACATACAATAAAAAAAAAATGTAATAGAAAGAATAATTGTATTGATGTTAGCAATCAACTTGGGAAGTTTCATGGTGATATCTGTTAGTTACATGTTTTACCCTATTCAACTGTAGTGAAGTGTATTGGCGGCCGCCATCTTGAAAATTACCCCTTTCGCATGGTTAGATTTTAGTAGACTTTTAGTATGTTATTTAGCATGACCAACGGTACCAGAATCCATTGAAAAACCTTATGTTGCAAATTTTTTGAGGTTAGGTGTTTTTTTCCCATAGATTGACCCGTCTACAAGGAAACTATAAAAGAAGGAAGGGTCATCACATCAGAATACCAGCATTTTTTATCTGCTTGGTGCCAGTCTTTATCTATCTAGGTCATCCTCGGATGGGCCTTCCATCTCTGCTTCCAGTCATCCCGATCCTCCATGCATCCGGCTAGCTCGCCGGTACTTTCTGCTCCCGCATCTCTCCTGAGTACGTCCATGTACGTTAATGTGGGACGTCCTCGTGATCGATGCCCGTGTGTTGGCTCCCACAGCACAAGTTTGATGGCTGGCAGCTCATGGTGTCTCTGGCAATGACCTGCCAGTCTCATTCTTCTGACTTGCCCCCCCCCCCATACAAGTACACATCATTCTCGTGTAGCACCCATCCAGGGACTTCTGCAGGGTGGGCTTCAGGGTCCAGCATTCACTGCCATACAGAAGAACAGACTCCACTGTTGCATAAAACAAGCTGAGCTTGATTTGACAGGGGAGGTTGGATTTCCACACACTGGTCATGCCGTTCAGGGCCCTCCACGCAAGCGCCTTCCTCACTTTAGGGTCTTGCTCGGACGAGTTGACCCACGAGCCCAGGTATTTGAAGTCACTGACTTCCTTTAGAGCAGTGCCTCCTGTTGTTAGAGGTGGATGATCCGGGAGGATGTTATAGGTTATGACCTCGGTTTTTTTGGCATTTAGCCTAAGGCCAACCTTGGTGCACTTCGTCTCCACTCTGCACAGGAGTTCCTGTGCTTGCTCTACGCGGTCAGAGAGCAGGCTGATGTCGTCCACGTAATCCAGGTCTGTTAGGACTACGGTGGGGTGTCGTCTCAAGTTCCTGCTCCCGTCCACTGATGGCCTTCCTGAGCGCATAGTCGAGGACTATGACAAAATGGAAGGGGGCAAGGGTGTCCCCTTGCATCACCCCAGCCAGGATGTCAAACTCTTCACTGTTGCCGTCTGGGGTTACCACCTTGGCCCATGTACCCGTGTGCATGGTCCCTATGGCCCAGAGTAGATTGGGAGGGACTCCGTAGGCCTTGAGTATCTTCATCATCACGCCTCTGTGTATCAAGTCAAATGCCTTTTTGAAGTCGATAAAGCACAGACGTTGGTACCAGTTCTATTGAAGCCTATGGGAGATGTAAATAAAACAAAATATACTTTCCTCATGAACTATGAGGAAATATACATCAACCAATATATGAAATGTTAGCAAGTTAACAATGCAACAAGTTGCTGACAGTTCTGACACCCGAGATAATAACCTGTCCTGATAATAACCAAGAGGCATGAGTCTGGCCTCTTTTGAAAGGAAACATTCAGAATTTTCTTCTACAACAGCAAGAATCCCTCTGAGTGCTACTGTAATTGTTACAAAGGGTCAGATTAAACCGAATATATATATTTATCGCCTGAGATCCCATGTATAATATTTGTATATCGTTTGATATCCCCTGTATATTCCTTGTACAATATATACGGAATATCCCTTTACCTGGTAGCAGGACAGACCATAATATTCGTTCTCCTATTGGAAGCGATCCCCCGGCGCCACTGCCTTACCCCCTCGAGCTGACTTCAAAGGTACCGACGAGATATGTCTGTACATGCCCAGCTTCTGCCCACTAATACGGCTACCGAAAGCAGAATGGCACTATTTGTCCACGGTACATATAAATAGGGCGCAAGAAATGTAGAACCCTTCCCTTGCAGTTCCCTTTCAGTTCGCCTTCAGTTCAGTCTGGTTCAGTTATCCAAGTAACGTCTCACCCACTACGCAACGTGGGCAGAGCAGGGCCCGCATTGCCCCAAGATAGAGCCTCGTGTTATCCTAATACCTCTGTTTGTCGTATCGTTCGCTATTTATTAGTAAACCTTCATTACGAGTCAAAGACCACGTGGAGTGAGTAATTGTGCGTCGACATAGAGCACTTGATTACCGCATGCTAATAGTATAGTAACGTCAAGGTCAACCGTGCACTACCACACCGGAGGATATCTACACCGGACCAGCAGCACCACGGGGGATTTACACCCCGCCCGCAGTGCCACTTTTCCGGCAAGGATTATTATTCTTCATTCTTCACCAAGCTGCTGGAAGCAGAGAAACCGTCTACACCCACTGCTGTGGGATCCACGTGCCCGTGGGGACATCACTCAAGCCCGGCTCTGTCGTACCAGAGACGCCACGGCTCCCACGGCTTTCACCTACCCGGCGAGCAACCTGGGACCAGGCTGCCTATCCCCGCTGACAAAAGGATGACATCGCCTCCGTGAACCATTGACTTGCATAGAGCTTTGCCTCCCTCTGCTGGCTTACAACCGGTAGTACACCCCCCATCCCAGAATAACCATAGAGATAATCCTTAATATTTACTATTGATTTGCCTGCACATTCTATTTGCCTTATAAGCGCATCCAAAGTGACCAAAGTGATGTAATCTAATATCCCCTTTATGTAATAAATATTGTAAACGAGTATTTTGTGTGGAAAACCGTGTTATTGTGGGAGTGTTCTAATTTAACATACTTATGTACAGTATTGGCCAGGAGTACATAGACGGTAGTGATTTAATGATATCAGTACTTGATTAATACAGTCAGGGAATTGTACCCCTGAGTTACAATTGGTCCTTCGAGCCCCGGATAATAATTAGCGTAATATTAATATAATATTAATATTGACATGGCCGATGACGAACACTCCACAAACGGTTCTCCTAAGCTAGATCGCCCGCAGCGCAGACGACAGCCACCTCCCTACCTAGAGGCATACTCTGTCAGTCCAATACCTAGCTTTAAAGGGAAGTTAAACGCGGAAAAAGTAGAAAGTAAAATTATGTCCGACCCTAACAACCAGGTTACCCCGACCACAGAGGCCCTAGTGGGTGCTAATGTAACTGACCAAGCTCACGGTGGGGACCAGGAGGGAACTGACACGACTTTACCCCCAGACAATACCGAACAAATAGCCCCCGATCAGCTCCGGGAGGAAGACAACCCTAAAGAGACGCGCACCCAGGAGACGGATCTCCTCGGTACGCAACAGGAGAACGGGTCTCCAACAAGTACTGCCGGGAGCCGATCGCCCCGAACGGCGTCTTCCCCCAGCGCGGCGGACAAGATGCTGGCGCAAGCACTCATCGCCACCCTGGCAGCCTCCACCGAACGCGATCAACTTCAAGCGCAACAGACGCGCGAGCGCGAACAGTTTGCAGGCGAGCGAGAGCGCTTCCAGGCGCAACAAAGGAGTGAAGACGACCGCATAAGGCTGGAGACCAGACGCCTCCAGACAGAAGAGAACATTGAGAGAAGCCGCGCCGATGCACAGCACGCCGCCGCAAATGCACAGCACGCCGCCGCAAATGCACAGCTCCACGCTGCCCATGCCAGCGCCAATGCCCAGCGCGACGTCGCCAACGCACAGCGCGACGCTGCCCAGGCCAGCGCCAATGCGCAGCGCGACGCCGCCAATGCCCAGCGCGAAGCAGCGCGCGACGCAGCCCATGCCCGGCGCGAGGCAGAGCGCGACCGGCTGCAGGCGGAGCTGATGGACAAACTGGTTGCCATGGCGACACCCCCTCACTCCGCACGGAGCTCTCAGAGGTCGTCAAGACACGGGTCTAGGACACATTCCCCTACCCGACGAAGCGACCCGGGACCCCGCCAACAGGAGGAGCCTGCCCACGTCTCTGAACCCCCTCCCCAGCCGGTCCATACGAGACCTAGCAACCGGGGTACAGAACCGAACCACGCCGAGAGACTGAACAGAAGACTCCAGGTCCTAGCAGAGGAAGAGGAGGAGGAAGAGGAGGGGTGTCAAGCCGACCAGCAGCAACGTGCTCTGGCCCAGGAGGCCCAGTACAGCCCCGACCCGCAGCCACGTACTCAGGACCAGGAGGTCCAGTACAGCCCAGAAGTCAGCCCCGAGGCCCTGCGCTACAAACCCCCGACTCAACTCACGGGTGAGTTTGACGCACCGTCAGCCCCGAGGAACAGCACCTGGGTACCCGACCTTCGGTACCCACCAAGTACCAGCCCAAGACGACACGCCAGAGGAGACTCGCCTAGGAGGCCTCTCCCCCAACGCTCACCGATGTATCAGTCGCCCACAGCGTCATACATTGCCACGCCGTCATTTCCCGACTTCGCCTATGAGAGTCGAGCACAGTACACGGAGCTCCGGATGTGCTTAGAGACAATGATGGTGGATGTCGCTGATGAACGCCACAAGTATGCAATATTACTGAAGCACCTGAAAGTACCGCGGGCGCACAATATAGCGCTAGCCTATGCCACCTCTTCGACACCATACACAGCGGCCCTAGCGGCGCTGGACCAGAGATATGGACGTATATGGGATTACGTAATAGAAGAGATAAGGCATATTGACCGCTTACCCCCAGCCACAGACAATCGCTCACTAGACGACCTGTCAATCAAAGTGCAGTCCCTGGTGGGGATGCTGGGAGCTCAACGGGAGAAGGGCAGGCATGAGCTATACGCCAACTCTAACGTTGAGAGGATTTTGGAGAAGCTGCCACCCGCAAGACAGGAGCGCTTTAGGCGGCAGAGGGACTACCGAGATCCCGACGGCCCCGAGCCATCCCTCCTTGATCTGGCCGACTTCCTGGCGAGAGAGGTCAGCAGCTTACGACTAGATACATTCGGGCGGAGCACGCCAAGCTCCAGAGAGGGACCCAGGAGAATAAATGATGGAAGAAGATCGGTGACTGTCATGCACCAATCAGAGTCAGTACCGCAGCACTCCAACCACAACACCCCCTCGACGAAAGAGGACCAGTGGAAGATTGAGTGCCAGTACTGTGAGGGAGAACATCGGCTCCATCAGTGCGAAGATTTCAAGAAGCTGACCACGGATGATGTGAGCCAGTGGGTCAAGGACCACCGCCGCTGCTTCCGCTGCGCGCGCAGCCACCTAGCAGCTGAGTGCCACCTGAAGAAAAAGTGCAGCAGGTGCGGTGGCACCCACCTGGAGGTCCTGCACGACATCAACAAGCGTCACCCAGGACAACAGAGTGGGCCCGTCGCGGTAATGTACCATGCCGAGGCGGTGGCACCAGCACCGAAGAGCCCCCAGACCGCTCCCTACTGTACCTACTGCGACGGTGGACACTGGCTGGCACAGTGCGCCGAATATAAGACACTGAACCCCGTCCAAGTGAACCAGTGGCGTGAGGCGGCCCGGGCGGGCGCCGCTTACCGCGCAGCACGGTGCGAAGCCCACCAGAAGGTCCAAGACAACCGACCAACAGGAGTGCTCCACATTGACCAGCACAGCGAGACCCCCCGAGTGCTCCTCAAAGTGGTCAGAGTGCTCCTGAGCCACGGGGACAAAGTCATGGACACTTACGCCGTCCTTGATGACGGGTCAGAGAAGACCCTTCTGCTCGCGTCCGCTGCGGCCCAGCTGGGACTGCGGGGGAGCGAGAACCAAATGACGATTCGGACAATAAGAAGAGATTTAAAGACGATAAAGGGCGAGAATGTCTCCTTCACTATCGCAGCAAGCGGGCAGCCAGAGCGACGGTATAGGATTACAAATGCTTTCACCAGCCAAGAAATAGGACTATCACAGTACACCTACCCCATCCCACAGCTGATGGATAAATATGTGCACCTGCATCAACTACCTATCCCGCTCATAGACGGCGCCACCCCGACCCTGCTGATAGGCTCCGACCATGCAGACCTCATCGTCCCGATAGACCGGGTCCATACCGGAACCCGAGGCTGTCCTGCAGCAGTCGAGACCCGCCTAGGGTGGACACTACAAGGCCCCCTCGCTAAATCTCTCAACCGAACAGCAGCCACTAGCTGCCTCCACTCCAGAGCGACAGAAGAAGACACCGGCCTCTCCCCCATACAGCAGAGGCTATTGACATTAAGCGAGAGGCCCGGGAGAGAACCGTGGGTACCAGAGGGAGTTCGGAACTCCACCCCCCTCAGCTGCGCTTCAGACGTAGCTGACCTCGAACCCAGCACCCCAAGCGACTCCTTGACGGGGCGGCCGGGACCGGCCCCTCCTCACACAGGGTACAGAGCGAACAAGAGAAACAGACGGAGGAGGAGAAAGCACAGCCAAGCCCAGATCAAAGCAGTCTCAGGCCCGCTCCCCCCTAAGCCCCCCTTCATCCCGTCCAGTCGTCATGACCATAGACCAGTCACCACCCCGAGCTGCGTGGCCGGCCGGCCGCGTAAGCAAAGTGACCACTGGTACCGACGGAAAGGTCAGAGTGGCAGAAGTGCTCGGCCAAGGGCGGATCTACAACCGACCCGTGGCGAGGCTGATCGAGTCGCCAAGGCTCCCCGACTTGCCTAATGACGACCATGACCCCTGACTTTGTGAACTGCCCGACCCCCTCACAGACATTGAGTAGTGGACAGTGTGGTTAATCTGTCCCTGCTTAGCTAATTAGGTGGGACTAATTAGGGGGCGGCTGTTACAAAGGGTCAGATTAAACCGAATATATATATTTATCGCCTGAGATCCCATGTATAATATTTGTATATCGTTTGATATCCCCTGTATATTCCTTGTACAATATATACGGAATATCCCTTTACCTGGTAGCAGGACAGACCATAATATTCGTTCTCCTATTGGAAGCGATCCCCCGGCGCCACTGCCTTACCCCCTCGAGCTGACTTCAAAGGTACCGACAAGATATGTCTGTACATGCCCAGCTTCTGCCCACTAATACGGCTACCGAAAGCAGAATGGCACTATTTGTCCACGGTACATATAAATAGGGCGCAAGAAATGTAGAACCCTTCCCTTGCAGTTCCCTTTCAGTTCGCCTTCAGTTCAGTCTGGTTCAGTTATCCAAGTATCGTCTCACCCACTACGCAACGTGGGCAGAGCAGGGCCCGCATTGCCCCAAGATAGAGCCTCGTGTTATCCTAATACGTCTGTTTGTCGTATCGTTCGCTATTTATTAGTAAACCTTCATTACGAGTCAAAGACCACGTGGAGTGAGTAATTGTGCGTCGACATAGAGCACTTGATTACCGCATGCTAATAGTATAGTAACGTCAAGGTCAACCGTGCACTACCGCACCGGAGGATATCTACACCGGACCAGCAGCACCACGGGGGATTTACACCCCGCCCGCAGTGCCACTTTTCCGGCAAGGATTATTATTCTTCATTCTTCACCAAGCTGCTGGAAGCAGAGAAACCGTCTACACCCACTGCTGTGGGATCCACATGCCCGTGGGGACATCACTCAAGCCCGGCTCTGTCATACCAGAGACGCCACGGCTCCCACGGCTTTCACCTACCCGGCGAGCAACCTGGGACCAGGCTGCCTATCCCCGCTGACACAAGGGTGACATCGCCTCCGTGAACCATTGACTTGCATAGAGCTTTGCCTCCCTCTGCTGGCTTACAACCGGTAGTACACCCCCCATCCCAGAATAACCATAGAGATAATCCTTAATATTCACTATTGATTTGCCTGCACATTCTATTTGCCTTATAAGCGCATCCAAAGTGACCAAAGTGATGTAATCTAATATCCCCTTTATGTAATAAATATTGTAAACGAGTATTTTGTGTGGAAAACCGTGTTATTGTGGGAGTGTTCTAATCTAACATACTTATGTACAGTATTGGCCAGGAGTACATAGACGGTAGTGATTTAATGATATCAGTACTTGATTAATACAGTCAGGGAATTGTACCCCTCAGTTACAGTAATAGTGTGTTTGAACCTAAATAAACTTTAAATAAATGTGTTGTACTTATGTCTGAATTATTTTGCAAACAGATAGATGCCTGCTAAAGAGTTCCAGCTGAGAGGTATTAGCTGGAAAACACAATGGGTCCATAGCCTGAAGTCTTGTCTAGTACAGGTCCAAAGTTGTACAATGTAACAAACAATGTAACAATATCACAGAAAAAGTTTGTTTTATTTATGGTATGTATACAGGTATGTTTATCCAAAATGGCCATTGGCACCAATGCATTCGCACATGCAGGAGAGTCTTCTCGAGTGTTCTTCTTTCGCCAGAGAAAAAAAAACATATATATCTTCGGAAATATCCCTCACGTCATATATCGTAATTTCCAGAATTTCATTGGCTACAAAAACAATAATTTTCACCGTCAGTTGGCTGTTTGGTCTTATAACCCTAAATTGGAAGCACATAATAGGCAAGTAGGGTGTCAATCAAACGGTGGCCATTTTAGCTTTCAATCAGTGTGTTGGTTGATAGACAATAACACAGCGTGACGCCGACAGACGAGGGCAAATGTGCTGCGACGTTCAACGGCCCGGAGCGTTAAGATGTTAAATGACGAGGAGATGGCTGATTCCATTTAACTGAAACTGAAAGTTTTCACATTTGACACCAATGTGCGTTCACGCGCTACACGGTGACATAATGACCTTTCCTTTCTTTTATAGTTTCCTTGGTGAGAGGCTTTTTGGTTTCCACCCTTAACCCTGCAAGACCCGGATATATTTCTACTTGCAAAAAAACATTTCAACCTTTCAGATGGTGTTGTAGGAGTACATTGGAGAGGAAAATATAGTGTTAATAAAAATAAAAAATTCAACGTTTTTTTTACAATAGACACTGGTCACACAATAGGCTACTGTCTGGCCAACACCGATTTGCATTGCTAAAGGTATGCAAACAGCCCTCCACCCAAGACCAATTCCTAACAATTCACACCTGCTCCACAAAATGAAACAGGCACCCCCTCTCATCCTCCAAGTGACTGCAAGTTTACAATCACTTGCTTTTTAGCAGTGATGATAGTCCCAGAAACAGTTTCTGTCACCTGAAATGCACAGATGAACAGTGATGCCAGTAGTTACTAAGTAACTAGTTACTCTAATCTGATAACTTTTTTCAGTAAATAGTCATCTAACTTGTTACTTTTTACAAGCCAGTAATCTGATTACAGTTACTTTTGCAATTGGCTGTGCGTTACTATTTACACACCTTCTGCTGTCTCTGCTACACCTCCTGCTGTCCCAGCTACACCTGCTGTCCCTGCTACACCTGATGTCTCTGCTACACCTCCTGATGTCCCTGCTACACCTCCTGATGTATCTGCTACACCTCCTGCTACACCTCCTGCTACATCTCCTGCTGTCCCTGCTACACCCCCTGCTACACCTCCTGCTGTCCCTGCTACACCTCCTGCTGTCCCTGCTACACCTGTTGTCCCTGCTACACCTCCTGCTACACCTCCTGCTACACCTCCTGCTGTCCCTGCTACACCTCCTGCTACACCTCCTGCTGTCCCTGCTACACCTCCTGTTGTCCCTGCTACACCTGTTGTCCCTGCTACACCTCCTGCTGTCCCTGCTACACCTCATGCTGTCCCTGCTACACCTCCTGATGTCCCTGCTACACATGTTGTCCCTGCTACACCCCCTGTTGTCCCTCCTACACCTCCTGCTGTCCCTGCTACACCTCCTGATGTCCCTGCTACACCTCCTGCTGTCCTTGCTACACCTGTTGTCCCTGCTACACCTCCTGATGTCCCTACTACACCTCCTGCTGTCCCTGCTACACCTGCTGTCCCTGCTACACCTCCTGATGTGCCTGCTACACCTGCTGTCCCTGCTACACCTCCTGATGTCCCTGCTACACCTGTTGTCCCTGCTACACCTCCTGCTGTCCCTGCTACACCTCCTACTGTCCCTGCTACACCTCCTGCTGTCTCTACTACACCTCCTGCTGTCCCTGCTACACCTCCTGCTGTCACTGCTACACCTCCTGCTGTCCCTGCTACACCTGCTGTCTCTGCTACACCTCCTGATGTCCCTGCTACACCTCCTGATGTCTCTGCTACACCTCCTGCTACACCTCCTGCTACATCTCCTGCTGTCCCTGCTACACCTCCTGCTACACCTCCTGCTGTCCCTGCTACACCTCCTGCTGTCTCTGCTACACCTGTTGTCCCTGCTACACCTCCTGCTACACCTCCTGCTACACCTCCTGCTGTCCCTGCTACACCTCCTGCTACACCTCCTGCTGTCCCTGCTACACCTCCTGCTGTCCCTGCTACACCTGTTGTCCCTGCTACACCTCCTGCTACACCTCCTGCTACACCTTCTGCTACACCTGTTGTCCCTGCTACACCTCCTGCTGTCCCTGCTACACCTCCTGTTGTCCCTCCTACACCTCCTGCTGTCCCTGCTACACCTCCTGATGTCCCTGCTACACCTCCTGTTGTCCCTGCTACACCTCCTGCTGTCCCTGCTACACCTCCTGCTGTCACTGCTGCACCTGCTGTCCCTGCTACACCTCCTGCTGTCCCTGCTACACCTGCTGTCCCTGCTACACCTGCTGTCCCTGCTACACCTCCTGTTGTCCCTGCTACACCTGTTGTCCCTGCTACACATCCTGCTGACCCTGCTACACCTCCTGCTGTCCCTGCTACACCTTCTGTCCCTGCTACACCTCCTGATGTCCCTGCTACACCTCCTGATGTCCCTGCTACACCTCCTGATGTCCCTGCTACACCTCCTGCTACACCTCCTGCTGTCACTGCTACACCTCCTGATATCCCTGCTACACCTCCTGATGTCCCTGCTGTCCCTGCTACACCTGATGTCACTGCTACACCTCCTGATGTCCCTGCTACACCTCCTGCTGTCCCTGCTACACCTGCTGTCCCTGCTACACCTGATGTCCCTGCTACACCTCCTGCTGTCCCTGCTACACCTCCTGATGTCCCTGCTACACCTCCTGCTGTCACTGCTACACCTCCTGATGTCCCTGCTACACCTCCTGATGTCCCTGCTACACCTCGCTACACCTCCTGATGTCCCTGCTACACCTCCTGCTGTCCCTGCTACACCTCCTGCTGTCCCTGCTACACCTCCTGCTGTTCCTGCTACACCTCCTGATGTCCCTGCTACACCTCCTGCTGTCCCTCCTACACCTCCTGCTGTCCCTGCTACACCTCCTGCTGTCCCTGCTATACCTCCTGATGTCCCTGCTACACCTGCTGTCCCTGCTACACCTCCTGCTGTCCCTGCTACACCTCCTGCTGTCCCTCATACACCTCCTGCTGTCCCTGCTACACATGCTGTCCCTGCTACACCTCCTGCTATCCCTGCTATACCTGCTGTCCCTGCTACACCTCCTGCTACACCTCCTGCTACACCTCCTGCTGTCTCTGCTACACCTCCTGCTGTCCCTGCTACACCCACTGTTGTCCCTGCTACACCTCCTGATGTCCCTGATACACCTCCTGCTGTCACTGCTACACCTCCTGATGTCCCTGCTACACCTCCTGTTGTCCCTGCTACACCTCCTGCTGTCCCTGCTACACCTCCTGCTGTCACTGCTACACCTGCTGTCTCTGCTACACCTCCTGCTGTGCCTGCTACACCTGCTGTCCCTGCTACACCTGCTGTCCCTGCTACACCTCCTGTTGTCCCTGCTACACCTGTTGTCCCTGCTACACATCCTGCTGTCCCTGCTACACCTCCTGCTGTCCCTGCTACACCTTCTGCTGTCCCTGCTACACCTGCTGTCCTGCTACACCTCCTGCTGTCCCTGATACACCTCCTGCTGTCTCTACTACACCTCCTGCTGTCACTGCTACACCTCCTGATGTCCCTGCTACACCTCCTGCTGTCCCTGCTACACCTCCTGCTACACTTCCTGCTACACTTCCTGCTGTCCCTGCTACACCTCCTGCTGTCCCTGCTACACCTCCTGCTGTCCCTGCTACACCTCCTGCTGTCACTGCTACACCTCCTGCTGTCCCTGCTACACCTGCTGTCCCTGCTACACCTCCTGATGTCCCTGCTACACCTCCTGATGTCCCTGCTACACCTCCTGATGTCCCTGCTACACCTCCTGCTACACCTCTTGCTACACCTCCTGCTGTCACTGCTACACCTCCTGATATCCCTGCTACACCTCCTGATGTCCCTGCTACACCTGCTGTCCCTGCTACACCTGATGTCACTGCTACACCTCCTGATGTCCCTGCTACACCTCCTGCTGTCCCTGCTACACCTGCTGTCCCTGCTACACCTGATGTCCCTGCTACACCTCCTGCTGTCCCTGCTACACCTCCTGATGTCACTGCTACACCTCCTGATGTCCCTGCTACACCTCCTGATGTCCCTGCTACACCTCCTGATGTCCCTGCTACACCTCCTGCTGTCCCTGCTACACCTCCTGCTGTCCCTGCTACACCTCCTGCTGTTCCTGCTACACCTCCTGATGTCCCTGCTACACCTCCTGCTGTCCCTCCTACACCTCCTGCTGTCCCTGCTACACCTCCTGCTGTCCCTGCTATACCTCCTGATGTCCCTGCTACACCTGCTGTCCCTGCTACACCTCCTGCTGTCCCTGCTACACCTCCTGCTGTCCCTCATACACCTCCTGCTGTCCCTGCTACACCTGCTGTCCCTGCTACACCTCCTGCTGTCCCTGCTATACCTGCTGTCCCTGCTACACCTCCTGCTACACCTCCTGCTACACACTGGAGAGTCTGGACTGGTCAGATGAACTCAATGGTACACTGGTTGAAGAAACATGGCTTGGTTTCAAAACCAAATTCTCAATAATACTAAACGACATGGCCCCCCTAAGAACCACCAGGGTAAAAAATCGCGCTGAGCCGTGGATGCACTCCGAAATACTGGCCGCTATGAAAACCAGAGACAAAAAATGCTCTGAGTTTCGTAAAAGTCAGTCAAAGCTTACTAAAAGCACGAGCAGTGAACTCCAAGCCCACGTGACTGAACTCAAACTAGAAAGAAACAGACTAAGAAACGACGTAAACTCCATGATCAAAACTGCAAAAAAGAATTTCATCAATGACAAAACTGAGGAAAACAAAAACAAACCACGTGAACTTTGGAAATTACTCAATAATCAACTAGGATGCAGTAAAAAACTTAAAACCAGATTCTCAAACATAAACATAAAAACGGACTACACGCTCATCACAGACAAGCTGGATGTAGCCAATTACTTAAACATTTTCTTCACAAACAGCCACAACACTGGTAAACAAACTACCCTCCCACTCAGGGCTTTATGGGGAAGAACACATAGTAGCTTACTACAAAAACCTAGGGGTCCGCAAGGACGACTTCAAGCTGGAAATGGTAACAACAGATGAGGTACTCAATAAACTGAGCGCCCTCCAACCTAACAAGGCCACTGGCCATGACAACATCCCCTCCAAATTCCTCAGAGACTCAGCAGCCGCCATCACCCCAATCATCACACACATAATAAACCTCTCCATAAAACAGGGACACGTCCCCAAGGACTTCAAAATTGCGAGGGTGACCCCTCTGCACAAAAAGGGCAGCAAATTAGACCCAGGCAACTACCGCCCTGTTTCTATTCTCACCTCCATCTCGAAAGTCATGGAAAAAATAGTCTACGAACAGGTCGAAAAGTACCTAGCGGAAAAAAATCTAATCTACGAATTCCAATCTGGCTTCAGAACATCCCACTCCACTGACACATGCCTTCTCTATTTGAATGACCACATCAAACAAGAGGTGGACGCAGGCAAATACTGCGGCATGGTCATGCTGGACCTACAAAAGGCCTTTGACACGGTCAATCACTCCATTCTGATTGACAAGCTAAAAGCAATTGGTTTTGATAGTCTATCAGTGAGCTGGATGCAATCCTACCTTGAGGGGAGGGAACAGATGGTGGAGGTAAACGGTACCCTATCCCCCCCCCCCTCACAGTGAGCTGTGGTGTTCCACAAGGAAGCATACTAGGACCGCTACTGTTCCTAATTTATGCAAATGACATGTCGTCAGCTTGTGACTGCAACTTGTTCCTGTTTGCGGACGACTCAGCCCTGCTGGTCTCTGACAAGAACAAGTTACAGGTTGAAAAAACCCTCAGCTCGGAACTAGGCAGAATCTGCATATGGCTCGCTGATAACAAACTATCATTACACATGGGCAAAACAGAGTCCATTCTCTTCGGTTCAAATAACAAACTCAGCAAGACCGACGGCTTCTCAGTTACAGTGGGTGACAATATTGTCACAAGGAAAGATGAAATTACCTACCTGGGTTCCATCCTAGAGGCTAATCTCTCCTGTGACAAAATGGCATCCAATGTAATAAAAAAAGTCAACCAACGAACTCGATTCTTGTACCGGATCTCCTCTCTGGTAAACAAGAATACCCTGAAGACTCTGGCAGGAGCACTCATTCAGGGGTACTACGACTATGCTTGCACCTCATGGTACCAAAGCACCTCAAAGGCGCTAAAAACAAAATTACAAACATCTCAAAACAAACTGGTCAGACTACTGCTTGACCTTACTCCTAGAACCCACCTCACCCCTGCCCACTTTGACAACCTAGGATGGCTTAGAGTAGACGACAGAGTACAGCAACTTGCAATGGGCCTGGTCTACAAGATACACTACACGACCAAGGTACCCATGTACATGTCAAAATACTTCCCAAAGGTCAGTGAATACCACGATCACAACACCAGAGGGAGCTCCACAAATCATGTTAAACCCAGATTCGGCTCAAATAAGGGACTAAACACGTTTCGCAATTATGCCACATCAATGTGGAACGCCCTACCCAAAGCTGTAAAGGAATGTGGATCACTACCCACTTTCAAAACCTCTCTCAAGGGACACCTACGGGAGACTGCAATTCAACACTGGCCCCTGTAAATATCCTAACCCAACCCCCTCCAATGTACAGTAATTTACCTAGTATGGTTTTGTCAATAGTCCAATGTACAATTTTGTTTGTTTGTACAGTGTCTCCTCCCCCCCCCCCCCTCAATGTACAGTTTTACTTGTTTATACAGTGTGCCCCCCCCCCCCCAACCACCTCCAATGTAAATTACCCAGTATGGTTGTCAATATCCCAATGTACCCAACCCCCCCCACCCAACCTCCTCCAATGTACAGTTTCTACGTCAAATGTATATACTCCCTTTTCTTGACTCCTTCTGTATCACAAACAGTACTGTATTTGCAAATCTGGTATGTCATAAATGTATAGATGTAGCAGTACTGACTATCTGTATGTCATGTATGTCATATATGTCCTGATGAATTGAAAATGGGGGACCCTGATGTAAACAAGACGAAAGTCTTTCTCTGGTCTGCATCCCCTTAACAATTGTGTGTATTGAGCTGTACTGTATTGTACCCATTCTGCAATCTGTTAATAAAGTTTTCAATCAATCAATCAATCAATCAAACCTCCTGCTGTCTCTGCTACACCTCCTGCTGTCCCTGCTACACCCACTGTTGTCCCTGCTACACCTCCTGCTGTCCCTGCTACACCTCCTGCTGTCACTGCTACACCTCCTGATGTCCCTGCTACACCTCCTGCTGTCACTGCTACACCTCCTGATGTCCCTGCTACACCTCCTGCTGTCTCTGCTACACCTGTTGTCCCTGCTACACCTCCTGATGTCCCTGCTACACCTCCTGCTGTCACTATGCAGTTTTTATAGTGTCCCCCATGATACCTTTCTTTGTGTTTTTTGTGTCTAGAAAAGCGCTATATAATGATATAATGAATTATTATTAATATATTTCACATAAAAAAAAAGAAGAGTACCTCTTGTACCAGTACCATGTATTGTTGTACTTATATTTTGATGTTAAGTACTTATATAAGTATGTTTTACGGGGTATTATTGCATCAGGTGAAATTCACCCGACGGTTGTTGTAGTGTGATTTTAAATTACGTTAGTGTTCTAGGGTTAAGGGCAAAAAACTCCAAGATAATGTGTATTTTCAAACCAATAGACCGTCAGACTAATGGGCTTCTTTTTTAACTATTCTGAGCAAGGGCACTTCGGAATAATGGGTTTTGTGTTCGGGATAACGGACTAATGGGCTTTTGGTCCAATGGGACATTTTCTATTGAGCTGTCGGAATAATGGGCTGTCGGACTTATGGCATCGCACCGTCAGGGAGGGGGGGGGGGGGGGGGGAGAGGCGCGCGTATCACCCATACCCTCAGTTAGTGATTAATAGGTGGAACCTGTTTCTCTGGTGACAGTGATACAAGAGAGAGATGAGTTGGGGCCTCAGGTGCCAAATTCCACCAATCCCGCCTCGCTCCTTTGTGATAACCAGCTCTCACCGTCCCAGAGAACAGATGTAGCCATGTTGCAACAGCTTTCTGCTGATGTGTTCTCCCCCTGCTGGGTCGCACAAGCCTCATATATCACCAGGTGATAACTGGCCCGACGCGTGAGCACCCACAACGTTAGGTTATGACTATAACCAAGTTCTGTTAGTAGTGGTGACGCTCGGCGTCACTCATGCACTGTCCTCGCACGTGCACGCGCACTGAATAAAAGACCACAATGTACCTTTATATCCCAATATTTGTCTGACCACACCCCTATCAGCTTCCCATATAAGCAGGGGTGGGGCCACCCCCCTCGCCTCCTTCCCAAGCTTTCACCACAAGGCGAGATCAAGGGCTGCAGCGGCGTCGGACGCCGAGCGTCACCACTACTAACAGAACTTGGTTATAGTCATAACCTAACGTTCTGTATCGTATGGCTCTCGCTCGGCGTCACTCATGCACAAGGGAGGCCGAGCGAGAGCCATCGGCCGACAAATACACCCCGCTGAAGGCCCCCCACAACCGTCAGATCAGGGAGGACCGAGCCCCCCCGACCCCCCCCTAATGGAGGGCACCCCCCCTATTGGAGGTTCCCGGGAGGGCGACGGACCCGACCGTGCGAAGAGGCACTCAAGCAACTCAACGCACAGGGTAAGCAGACCGTGGCCTGACCCCACAACTACACACACGCACAACCCGCATGCCACCCGGGAACGAACGGAGGGAACAACCTCGTTACTGCCCCCAGAATCACGGGGTCAAGGGCAAACCCAACCCCGTGGCAAGGCCGTAGCAGCGGAGCGCGAAGGAAGACCCAGACCCACTGAAGGGACTGGATCCCCTGGAAAACAGGGGCCCGGAGAGGTCAATGACGCCAGGCATCAAGACCCCACCAGGCGGTCACTTAGTGACACCGCCCCCCACATCGCCAGCGTATTCGGATAAGGCCCCTCTTCTCCAAGAGCGGGCCCTTTCCCCCAAATAGCACACCACCTGGCACACTGACCCTGCAGAACAGGCAGTCAGCATGGCCTTAAGCACACAAAAAAGGTTAACCAAGGGAAGCAGGCAGCGCACCGGGGGAAAACCAGGCAACAGGCTGTAACCTGAGCCTGGAGCACTGCGGACGAGACAGGCGCCAAAGGAGTCAGCTGAGAACAGCCCCCCCGGCGGAAGGGGCGTATGCTGGTGTTGTTGCATGACCAAGCCTCCATTTAAAAAAAAAAACACCCAGAGGGGTTGAGGCAGAGAAGGCTGACACGATTGGCAGACGTCATGAATGTGCAGGGGCACCCTCAACCGGGTAACCCGGGAGTTGACACTGCTCCAACACACCAGGGAATCAACCACCTTGTCGTTACCCAATGCGGTGGTTGTTCCTATAACCCCTCAAGAAAAAACTCCAAAACACACCTGCGGGTATACACTGGCTATACCGCAGTACAAGTGTTTCAGTTTTCAAAAAAGGGTTATCCCAGGCCTACGGGTCGACGAAACTTCGGACCGGGCCCGGCGATACGGGAAGCACAGGGTCACCAGAGGAGGTCAAAGACCACCCCAACAGGCCCCTCTTCGCCATGCGTGAGAGAGGAGCGAAAAGAATGGAGAACCAGCCCCAAGCACACCGTACTTGGTATTCCCAGGCGGTCTCCCAACCAAGTACTAACCAGGACCAACCTGCGTAGCGGCCGAGATCTGACGAGATCGAGCGTGTACAGGTTGGCATGGCCGTAAGCCATTACGACAGTGCAGAGTACAAAATGTACCCAACCAGGGTCTCCATAGCGCTTAACCCTGTGACACCCGGACCAACCTGGCATTTTTCCCCCTGAAAAAAGCCCAAGTCCCTCAGGGTACCAGAACAGCAGATCTGCATCCCCGGCGGACAATGGGTTTAACTGATCTGGACCAGCGTGACCAGAACCAGTCCCGTGCCCTAACCACGCCGACATGCCTACTCCAGGAGATGGGGCAGATAAGCGTGTTGATCTTAAACATGAAAAGAAGGCGCCACCCAGACGTTCGGTGCGAACCGCGCCCGGTGGCCCACCCCCAGGGCGTGAGACCCCTCTACATATGTTCAGATCCATTCCGTCATCATCCCCCAGATATGAACGAGAATCCGTCGACAACCAAAACAGGTCGTCGGAAGAGGAAAAACCTCCATCCCAGTTGCTTTATAAAAACGCTGTTTTAACCTCAAGCAACCAAGGCGTGCCAGTCATTCGCCTGATCTTCAACAGAACACCCCGAGCTAGCACTATGCATGCGTCGGGACACAACCACATCAATGAACAGGCTATTTAGACTTGTCATTGAATCCCCAAGGCGCCCAGGGGAACGACAAGAGGGGTGCGATGCTTCCTAACTCCAACCCTTTTTAATAGAAAAGAAGGAAGCACCAACAGCATGTATCCCAGTCTACACAGCCGGGGGTAAATTTTTTTTACATTTTTACATTCCACCACCCTCCCATTGAGAGGAGACGGAAATCCCCAGAGAGACTTCCCACGCGAGCTGTACAGATTGAAAAGAATATATTGCACCTTGAGCCATGTAAAAGTTTGGTTTTAGGGCTCTCCGGGGAGGAGGCACTGAACCCATACACACTCAATAATCGAATTGAATCGAATACACACACAATAGAGTAGGACTCCTTCTTGAGGTTCCACTCACCTTGACAATCTGAGGAGGAGGCTCTGTACTCTGAGGAGGCTCCCTCACATGGAAGGAGAGTCCTAACTCACGGAAGGCCCGAATAGGAGCTTCGTGAGGAGGAGCCCTGACCACCCCCCGAAACAGATCCATCATATGGACCCGAACAGCACACGGAAGTCCTACCAACAGAGACGCGCACAGTGACGTACTCTATGGCGGGGGAATTTCTGCGGTGCACACGCCCAATATTCCAGGGCGTGGGACCAGGAAACTCCCCCCCCCCCCCCCCCCCCCCCCCCCCTCTTACCCTGTAACGTGCCGAACAGCAACGTGACAGGAACCTTGAAAGACAGGAGGTTTTAACCCCTGCCCATCAAAGAAGGGGAGAAAAGGATTACCAGTTCACCCCTTTACGACCCCACACCCATGATACGATGTAATGACAAAAAGAGTATGACGCAGTCATAGTCAGCTCCATGAAGCGTCTAACAGCTTCACACAGCGCATGTGCTAACCTGCCATCTGATTTTTACTAAGGAAAAAACACAGAATAGAGAGGGCCCTCTCAAGAGCCCCGGTACCAGACTTACACATGTGCTTCTGTGGCCAACCCAACCCAGTTTTAGGTCACACGACACACACAACCCTTTATCACCTACAAAAAATGGCAAAAACACTCTACAGAGGAACGCCGTTTTTCATAATGAGAGAATACATAATTCTTGATTAGTATTGGCCACAGGCCTTGCTAAGCACACACGAAAAAGTTACCAAACAATCTTTTCTTTTAGGAAAATATAGTTTCTCAAGCTGTTCTAGCACAACCCCAGCAATCAAGCTAAGGGTTACATCGTATCCCTACCACACAGTGTACAATATATTGTAACAACACGTCTGAGAGGAGGGTGAAGAAGTCCCCAGGGAACCGGGGGGAAGAACACCCCTCCTACTTTACCCTTAATACGGCCAGTTAAACAGGTAAACCTGTTAATATGTGAACACACTGTTCATTGTCATTACAGGCTGAGAAAAGAATCATTCTTCACTCATATGTCACTAAACATAGCGTTATAGGTTAGTTTAACCCCCTTAGTTGTGAGTACACGGTACATGAACACACAATGTGTCTCAACACAACAAACCAGATCATTTTCACATCTGTAACAAATAACCCGATTTGCATGGAGACCAGTGACAAGACAATTCACACATAACTCGCGTCGTATCCTAAATGTAGTGCAGCAACACTCGTTTTGGAAAAAATCGTTATTTACAAAACATTTAGAAGGGAAAGCAAGAAGAAGTGTTCAAGGTCTGGTCAGGACCCTTCCTACCGTGAGCGCAGATCAAGCGAAACTGCAGTCTCTAACAAGGCACCGTAGTAAACACAGCCGTCCTGTGTTGTCGACCTGGGCAGCGTCGCCGCTCCATCCCGCCGCTACGGTCCCCCTTGTTGACGCAGTCCTTGCCGGCTGGCCCCAGGGTAGGTTCGACTAACATCCTCTGTCAAAGATGACGTTGTAGTCAGAGTGTTTAAGCATGTTATAGTCTCAGAACGTTCAACAGTGTAGCATTAAGCTAACGGCCGCACTTGGCCGATAGCAGCAAGCTAACGTTACCTAGCCTAGTGACACAACAGGCTCCTGGTAAACACAGCAAGCTAGCGCCGCAGCTAACAGCTGACTGGCTAAGACAGTAGGCCACAACTAGCACGCAAGCTAAGCAGCTATCACCTGAACTCGTACACAACGATATAACAAGTCACACTCAGACAGGCCGCCGTTCTGAAACCCTCCTCACCTTTTAAGAGAGAAGAGAAACGAGATGTTAACACAGTTTTACAACAGTGATTTTACCATCCGGCGGAGCCGGTACAATATCCCATCTGGGCTGTAGCCGACTTGAACATGGATTTTCCGATAACGATCATCCATGCTCACATTTCCTCGTTTAGGGTATACTCTCATTTGTATATGAAAGACGGGGCCTTATACGGTGACAGAGAAGTACCCACACGTCCAGAGATCCTGGGATCACCAGTTACTGGTCGTGTGGCCCACTAGTTGCTATAATGGGCTTCAAACCAGGATCCTCCGCCGTCGCCTAAAGGCTGAACAAAGGACCCTAATCTGGGGCCGTTTTTCGTAAACATTGTCAGCTAGCCCCCATAGCACTAACAGACAAGTGGAGCTCGCAAGCAACATTACTCACCAACCTGGAACCCACCGCTTCTCACAACAGCGGCGCGTCCTACAGTCCAGCTGTGTCGCTGGAAGGTTTTACCGCAACCAGCCGCAGCAAGGAGGACTGCAGTTGAGAGGCATGTAGCGGCATAAACTCCCAATACGAAACCCGACGGAGGTGTAGAATGATCATCATCTTCCAGACACTACAGTACGAAGACAATATCGCTGTATTTTCTCGAATATAGTGAGAGAGAAAATAAAGATATGATGTCAACGTATCTCTTGTTTTCCAACTTTCTCCTACTAACAACATCGTCAAGTGGGGCTATCGAGGCACTTCCTTGTGGTGAAGCGAGAAAGGGGGCAAGGGCGTGGCCCCACCCCTGCTTATATGGGAAGCTGATAGGGGTGTGGTCAGACAAATATTGGGATATAAAGGTACATTGTGGTATTTTATTCAGTGCGCGTGCACGTGCGAGGACAGTGCATGAGTGACGCAGAGCGAGAGCCATACGATACAGAACTGCTGCAAAGCAAACACTGTCTGCACATGGACCAATTATTAATTGGACAACTGACATTTATAATTAGAAATGTATATAAATAACATTGTGGGTAGCCAAGTTTACCAAGTATCTCACAGTTATATTTTTCATGTAAAGCCAGTACAGTACAGTAGAGCCGACCCATGTTTTTATTTGTAAAATAGTTTGCCCACCTTTAAAAGCTGATATACATCTCCTCCATAATAGGCCCTTTTAATGTGTACCGTACACAGCCATGCATACTGTATATAGTTCATTATACATATAACCTGTGTTATCTACCAAACAAACATCTGTTGTAAAAAGTGTCTATTGTAATCAATAGGAGTATATAGGTATGTAGTGTCAGATGATGCAGGTGAACTGACAACTAAATATTTTGTATATTGGTGATTGTTTCCATTTAATGGTTAATTCACTTGATTTCTCTTCCAAGGAGTCCAGGAGCCTCTGCTCAAATTGGGTCATGGCTTCATAGCAGCGCCTTTTTTCACAGGGGCTGTGGGATAGATGGGCCTGCTGTGGGGGCACCTGGCTGGGCTGCAGAGATGTCTGGCTGGGCTTGGGGGTGGCTGGCTGTGGTGGTGGGCTGACTGTGTGGGTTGCAGAGGTGCCTGGCTGCGATGGGGGGGTTGTCTGGGCTGCAGACATGACTCGCTGTGGTGGTGGGCTGACTGTGTGCGGGTCGCAGAGGTTCCTAGCTCAGCTGGGGGGGGGGGGGTCTGTGGTTGTGGGATGAAATAGACTGAGTCAGGAACTTCATCACCCCACATATATTTCCTCAGGCCTCAGCCCCACCCCTTATTTTTCTCCCATCTTGTTATGATCTCTAAACATGGTGGAAATAACATTCAGTTAATTTATTATGAATGAAATATGCATCCTGTGTGTCAAAACTGATGGGTTCAGATAGCTGTGGAAGTGAGTTAACTTTTCTTAGTTTGCCAAAAATACAAAACAAATTCCATCAGCTGCTATGCAGCAAACATTCCCCTAATTTGGTGTAATTTTGTTTATGTCGACAAAGAAGGTTGATGTGACTTCCATCACCTTGGCCAGTCTTGTTGTGCTACATCATAAATCATGATAATCCTGTACTGTTGTGTTGTTTGTCAAAGATATAAAATATGGCATGAAACATCATTGCCTTTAAGTTGTCAATCAATAAACTGTGGGGTTTGTTGTTGTCATTGATTTGATCCACTTCCCATCATGTCATTGTTATTTTCAATAAATCTCTCACACTTAGTCAGTGTGCGAACCATACCATGGTCTTCGGGGAAGCTCATTATTTTTCTTTCGGGGGGGTGGGGGGGGGGGGGGGGGGGTCAGCAGCGCTGCGCGTGCCTCACAGGGAGGACTTTACTGTGACGCTTGCTGACATAGGCTATAGGAGTAACGTTACAGAACCACACATAGTCCACACCACACAGGTGTCTGCATGCATGATGAAGACGCACATATTGAAAAACACATGCTCAGATTAACCCCTCTGATCCAACACTAAAATTCACACACAACAGTCCTATTTACACATAAACACACGGATGAACCAATACCGAACAACAAGTCCACGACCAAACACATCGAGTCTAACATTATTATAGTAGGCAAATGCAACATTATCGCCACCCACCTGATGGTGAAGATCTGCCCAATTCTCAAAATCACAGTCACAGTATACCCCGCAGCCGCAGCAGGCTGCTTCGCCTTTTTTGTAAAACCAAAATTGGTTAGAAGGCTTACTTCTTTGATATTTCGTTTAACTTTCGACATTATCTGACCTGAATACCTGTATTTTTTTTTAAACGGCGGGTGATTGATTGATTTGTGCCTGCAGGCTGCAGCGCCGCCACACTCCGAGTGGTAAACGCAAGAATTGCATGCATGTTGCCATCTATTATGAGTAGGGTATATCTGCAGTGCCGCAACCCCATAGATTTATGCTATTGTCTATTACGGTGAATTAGTGCGCAAATCATTAATCATACATCAAAATAGCCAAAAAATATTATTATACACGATGATGACGATACTGAAAATTACAGAAAAATTAGAAATGCATGGCAAAAATAGCATTTATTGTCAGTATTTTAGAGACCCAGAATCATGACTATGGCGCGACCCAGGTCAGTCGCCGTCGGTTTTGCTCCGCAAAGATTGTGCATATTTTTTTTTTATGGAAACCACACTGGCAGGGACGTCATACGACCGCCAGTCACTTATAGACTTAAACTCCGGACTTAACAATTTCACTGCCCAAGCTTAATTCCTTTTTACCTCCTTGAATGCCCAGCACCACTTCAATGTTAACGTTAATATCGCCTAATCTATGTTTTAAATTATGGCTATGTGTCTAATCTGCCCGTCGCTTATCAAAGACTCATTTTCCAGTCAACATTGTCGTAGCAGATTGTTTTTTTATTGCTTAATTTCCGTTTTCTAGCATTTTGAAAAGCACTCGTTTTCATGGAAAAATGAAGACATTCCATGATAATCGCCCTTTACTGGAATACTCTAGAACGTTGTCATTCCTCTGCCCATTCACAAATCGTTTTCAAATAAACGCTAGATTATCGATAGTTTCAAGTTTCAAGTTTCAAGTTTCTTTAATAGTTGTCATACAGAAGTACAGAATACTTTCATACAAAATGCTTCTTACTGTTACGCTCCAGAGACTGTGCTAGACAAGATAGTATCAAATAACATAGTATAGCATGTAATTTAGAAGAAGAAAATGAGGTCACAGTGTTCGGTATAGACATATGTACAATGTTCTGAGTTACCATATAATATACAATACTATGCAGTGTACTAATGTACAGTACTATATAGTGCAAAGCAGAAATGGGATGAGGTACAATTTAGGTACAATTTACAGTAAGGTGTACGAGTTGTAGTGCAATCCTTCATCAATAAATATAAAGTGTGGGGAGTGGGTGCTACAGTGTGTTTGTTTAAAGTGGGTGTGTGCTATAAAGTGTGTGGAGTGGGTGCTACAGTGTGTTTGTTTAAAGTGAGTGTGTGCGTGTGGATGTGTGTGCTATGTGCGTTTGGTGGTTGTTGTTGTGTAGTGTTCATTGTTCGTTTAGCAGCCTGATGGCCTGGGGATAGAAGCTTCTTCTGAGTCTTTCTGTGCTCGCCTTGAGACTCCGGTATCGCTTGCCTGACCGCAGCAGTTCAAAGAGGCAGTTGTTCGGGTGACTGGAGTCTTTAATGATTCTCTTAGTACATTTGTACGCACGCACGCTCTGGCCGCGAGCTGAAAATCGATTCTCCTATTTCCTGACCGCTCTCACAGTCAATCAGCCATATCACATAATCACATAAAAGCTTATATCTCCGTGAAAACGAGTCTGATTATCCTAAGACTGGTAACGTAGATTCCTTACCTGAGATCAGATGGTATCCAAATGGATTATTCCAATTCCTGATCGCCATTCAGAAAAATGTATCCTTTTATTGATTCACCGTGTATACTGTAAAAACACATAATCCCTGCTGCTCTGAGGCTCACTAGTGGAGCTGATCGACCCCGGCTGCGTGAGTGAGAAGTAAAATGTGGAGTCAAGGATTTTTTTTCTCATTCATTTTCATTGAGTTCAATCCAAAAGTGTGAATTACCACCTGGGAAACGATAGGGGGCGCTTTTTTCAAATCTGAGCGCCTGGAGTGGCTGAATTTCCAACGGTAGACTTGGTTGATGAAATATGATTTCAGATCGCTAATAAAAAAAAACGAGAAAATACAATAATTCTCGTGAGTGGGCATTCAACCCGCGGGGGGTAAACCCGAGAAAACTCGGGTTGGGCAATCAAAGTGTTAAAGAAAAAGTGTTTAGAGACACTTTATGCCAAGATTGGCCACCGGAGATCAGGCGCGAAAAAGACAAAGACGGCGGTAGGACAAAGAAGAAACACAGGGGAAGGAGAAGCGGAATCAGAACAAGGCTAAAAAGATCTGCTTACCGTCCGGCGATCCCATAAATTATTCTGGCAAATGCATGTTCGCTGGAGAGCAGGAGGGATGATTTACGGGCGAGGGTTCGATTCCAGCGACTCCGGATCACAGCGTCTCTCCTTCGGACTCCTTTACCGTCTTCCGAGCGGACCGTACAGAAGCTTCCGGTAAGAGCATCTTGTGTCTGTCTCCTTACGAACAATGGCTGGGTAAGCCCAAAGGAGATAAAGATACTCTCTAGTTCATGCTCCCCGGACCTGGAACATCTGGCCATTCAATGTCGCCCGTTTCATCTCCCCCGAGTATTTACCACCATCATCATGACTGCGGTGTATATCCCTCCCCAAGCGAACACCGCCAGGGCCCTGGTGGAGCTACAGGGGCATCTCAACATCCACCAGATCAAGCACCCAGACGCAGCCATGATCGTAGCCGGCGATTTCAACCAGGCGAATCTGAAGAAAGTGATGCCATCCTTTTTTCAGCACATCGCCTGCTCCACCAGGGGAGGAAATACGCTGGATCATTGCTACACCCCGTTCAGAGCCGGCTACAAGGCAGTACCAGCTCCGCCATTAGCGGGGGCTACAAGCACATCTTATTCCTTATGAATGGTATAATTATATATTATTATTATATATTATTATATATGCTTATCCTGCCTACAGGCAGAGATCACGTGAAACCTTAGCTGATAGTATCGTCCCCACAAAAAAGGCGAGGGTGTTCCCGAACCAGAAACCGTGGGTGGACAGTACTATCAGAGCAGCTCTGAAAACTCGCACCACTGCTTACAACCTGGGCAGAGAGACAGGAAACATGGAAGAGTACAAGGCAACAGTCTATACTCTGCGCAAGGCTGTTAAACTTGCTAAGAGGACGTATGCTGACAAAATGGAGGCACAAATGGCACAGAATGACACAAGAGGCTTATGGCGGGGACTGCAGACGATAACTGACTACAAAGTCAGCGCCCCCTCAATGGGGAGCGACGACGCCTCTCTCGCGGATCAACTCAACTCTTTTTATGCACGGTTTGCGGCAAACAGTGGCGATGCTAGCTCACCGGCTAGTGACGTCACTGGCGTGCCGGCTGTCGTGGAGGGGGGGGGGCATCCGCGGGGGGGCGGGGATGCTCTCTCATTGACGGAACACAGTGTGAGAAGAGCATTTATGCAGGTGAACACCAGGAAGGCTGCTGGCCCAGATGGGATAACAGGACGCATACTTAAGTCCTGTGCTAACCAGCTAGCCCCTGTGTTCACCACCATATTTAATCTATCCCTGGCGGAGTCAGTGGTCCCTGCCTGCTTCAAGATGTCTACCATTATCCCGGTACCAAAGAAATCAGGTCTCAATGACTACAGACCTGTGGCACTCACCTCTGTGGCAATGAAATGTTTCGAGAGGCTGGTTAACCTGTTAAGCTGCTTTTCTTTATCATAAATCGATCAATAGAGACCTTATTAGATCCCCAATTATCATATCATGATTGACGGAGCTAGAGCCCCGGGAGTCGGGGGTGGTAATGTGTACTTTTGCATACTTTGGGGCACGCCTCACATATCGGCATGTAACTTGAGAACCGCTGAACGGATTTTGTCACCTGAAAGGGCAATCGACAGGCAACAAATATGGCTTTAATTCTATCTATATATTGTATTAAAAGGAATGCACACCCGAGCCACTAGAGGTCGGCAAAGAATCGTCCACATGTGGGCCCTTGGATGTTAAGAGGTCAATGTTTTTAAATATATTTCTTTTGTAGCCAAGAGTAAATACCATAACCCTATCAAAAACAGTAGTCAAAGTGTATATTTTCATTTTTACCAATGTTTTATACGATTTATCGGAAATACAAATTTATCGGAAAATGCTAATTATCGTAAAAACCGCAAGAAATGACTAAATCCAGATTCAACCCTGCCATTGGAAAGAGGAGCATTTTCCCTATCCATAGATGTATGATTTGGCCATAATAAGGTCAAGGTCAAGTTCAAGGTCAAATATGAATTTATAATTAAAGTCGATTATCATTAATTACTGTATCTACACATCCTTCTGTTTAATCATCTTCCCGCGGTTCATTTGCTTAGATTTTTTTACACATAATCTCAATAAGGTGGTGAATGAGCTCAGTGAGCATTTTCTCCTACCTGTATCAATTTTTGATCATCATCATCAAAATCATGAATCATAATTAATCATAATTAATTTATTCATTACAGACACAATATTACTAGTAACAGACATAATATTTCTGACACTGGAAATACATACCCCCAGGTCCCTAGATGTTCCTAGATACCAAGAACATGCAAATTGACCTTGCAGAAGTGGAGCAATCTTCCATTTACTTAGGGATTTACCTTTAGGCGAAAACGGTCTACAGATTAACAGGTTAAGGATCACATTTGTGCCTCCCTCCCCAGTGATATGGACCCTATGCAATTTGCATACAGGCCAAACAGGTCCACTGATGATGCGGTCTCCCAAATACTGCACAGCACCCTCTCTCACCTAGACCGCCAGAAGGGGGGCTATGTGAGACTGTTGTTCATTGACTACAGCTCAGCATTCAACACCATAGTCCCCACCAGACTGGTTGACAAACTGATCGAGCTGGGTCTGAGCTCCGCTCTGAGCGCCTGGATACTGGACTTTCTGAGTGAAAGGCCCCAGGCGGTCAGGGTGGGGGGTCAGACCTCCAACACCATCACCCTGAGCATCGGGTCCCCCCAGGGCTGTGTTCTGAGCCCCCTGCTGTACTCACTATACACACATGACTGTGTGGCCAAGTTCAGCTCCAACTCCATAGTGAAGTTTGTGGACGACACAGTGGTGGTGGGGCTGATCTCGGACAACGACGAGAAGGCCTACCGGGAGGAGGTTGAGGTACTGGAACGCTGGTGCCAGGACAACAGCCTGCTCCTGAACATTGGTAAAACCAAGGAGCTGATCGTGGATTTTAGGAGAAGACAGCAGGGGACACACACACCACTGAGGATAAACGGGGCTACCGTGGACAGGGTGAGCAGCTTCAAGTACCTGGGGGTCCACATCTCAGAGGATCTGACATGGACAACACACATAGACTCAGTAGTACAAAAGGCGAAGCAGCGCCTCTACCTGAGACAGTTAAGGAAGTTCAGAGTATCTGGGAAGTCCTTCTACTCCGGAGCTGTAGAGAGCATCTTGACTGGAAACATCACTGCCTGGTATGGAAACAGCACGACACAGGACAAGAAGGCCCTACAGAGAGTGGTACGCTCAGCCGAGCGTACCACGGGTATTGCACTACCACCCCTGCAGGTCCTATATAACAAGAGGTGCAAATCCAGAGCCTGCAGACTAATGAAAGACCCTCACCACCCCAACAACAGCCTGTTCAAGCTGCTGCGGTCAGGCAAACACCTGTGACATTGCTCTTGACCTTTTGTTTATTATTCCTGTTTTTTTTCCATTAAGGAAAAAATTTAATTTGTTGTTATGATTGTTTGGTCTGACGTAGAAATGGAGAAATATGAAGAATAACATGTCCAAAAATTAACTTTTCATTAATTAATTCATTCATTCATTCATTCAAAGGTCACTTTAAGAATAGTATAGTATAACTTGAAATTGTATAATATAGCATTGTATAGCAGTGTACATAAAGACCCAGTGCCTCATCCGTAGCTAACAGTGTATTGCACTATCACAGGACCTATAGCATGTCCTACCATGGTCTGTAAAAAGTCATGTACATATACCCATATGCCCTACTTTGATTACTTGTATTATTGCACAATGTCGTTCTATTGGATTCTTATTATATTATTATTATTGTATTATGCACAATCGTTGCGGGCAAGACCCCCCGCATTTCATTGTATACTTGTATGCCGTGACAAATAAAACTCTTGACTTGACTTGACTTGACTTGACTTGACTTGACTCTTGACTTGACTTGACCGCCCAAAAATTCACAAGTCATGTTTTCAGGGGGGCTGATGTCTCATATAGGGGAGCCATGGCTCCCCCAGCTCCCCCATGGTTCGCACCCTGCACTTAGTATCAAAATGACTGTGCCGGCCTATTTTTATTTCAGATTTTCTTTTACTGAAGTATGGCTTCGACATACAAACGTACAATGTTCCCTAAAATAGGAATACTCAAGTTAAGTACTTGAGAGTAAAATGACAGCTACTTTCCACCACTCTGTGTGGATCATAATGGTAGGACAACCAGCAAGCACAGTGTTGCTCAAAGGCATGTGAACCCCCCCGGAACAGCCAGTCCCCAAACCCCCCCGATAAAGCATGTCATGACCAGTGATGCCAGTAACTGTTTTGAGAGAGTGACAAACAATTCCATCATAATGTTATGGTGTGTGGTGTGAGCAGTGTTGTGCTAGTTACTGAAAAATAGTAACTCAGTTACTTTACTAGTTACTTCATTTCAAAGTAACTTCGTTACTGTACTAGTTACTTACACCCAAAAGTAATGAGTTACTGTGAAAAGTAACTATTTAGTTATTTAAAAAAATAAATAAAAAAAAGAATTGCTCAAGTCCCATGCCCCATATACTCAAAATCGGTTGATCAACTTGACAGTTTCCATTCACATCACCGAACTCTGCTAAGCAATGTGGTCTAGAGCGTTTCATTATATATTCCCTCCCCGCTGTATGTATATTTCTCTCCCACCCACCCACCCCCTCCTAATGTACAGTCCCCTCCTCATCATATGTATATACTCTGTCAGGATCTAGGGGTAACAGTACTGTATATTTGAATACCGCTTATGTCACAAATGTATCAGTACTAAATACCTATATGTCCCTATGCCATAAATGTCATGTATGTTGTGTATGTCATAAATGTCTATATGAATTGAAAATGGGGGACCCTGATGGAAACAAGACAAACGTCTTTCTCAGGTCTGCATCCCCTTAACAATTGTATGTATTGAGCCGTACTGTATTGTACCCATTCTGCAATCTGTTAAATAAAGTTTTCATTCATTCATTCATTCATCCATTCATTAATTCATTCATAACCATCTTGCAGCGTTGTTTAAGATATCAATCAAAGCATTGCAACGTTAGAATAGTTAGGATATCAATTGTGCATGAAAGGACTATATTTATATTGTTTGATTAGTATTATGAGATTCCCTGGCAGCTTTCGTACAGTCAAAATCCGTTGATCTTGAGTTTCAGTGAACACATTGCACTCACCGTCACCAGTCTGCGGTGGTCGAGATGTAACGTTAGTCCAGTTGACTCCAGCAGCCCTTCAAACATGTTCTTTATCTCGTTTCCATGTTGTATATTAATTATCTCTCCAAGTAGTTGCTAAATGGTTTGTTAGTTCGTTATTATTACTGCGTTCTTATTATGTAGATTCATAGCGAGCGTCCTCTTGTTGTTTACTGTAGAGAGCGACTATTTCTTTCAGAACGTCAGTGGCCAATCAGAAGTGCGAAAACAGAATGAGGCTACGGAAAGAAATAATAATAATAATAATACTTCGTTTTATATAGCGCCTTTCAGTCTACAGTAAACAAAACAAACGCAGGCGAAATAAGGACGCTCGCTATGAATCTACATAAAAAGAACGCAGTAACGAACTAACAAACCATTCAGTAACGTAAGTAGCGTTACTGAATTTCAAAAGTAATGCGTTAGAGTACTAGTTGCGGCAAAAAGTAACTTCGTTTCTGTAACGCGTTACTTTGTAACGCGTTAGTCCCAACACTGGGTGTGAGGATGGATGGTTTAAACAGCCACACCTGCCCGGGGTCAAGCTAATCAGACCTGGGAGCAGATGTAGCTGCGCACCTGTTGCACATTGAGGTAATCAGTGTGCACAGGTTAAATCGGCCATCCTCACACCCACTGAGGAGAGCTTTTGTCATGACAGTGTTCCATCTGCTCTTGGCTTGTAACATCTTGCCACATCTTTAATAAAGGTATGCCGTTTCATGATTTCATCATCCCTGCCAGTGTCGGAGAGCCCTGTAAAAAGCAGGGTCAACTGCTACATTTATTTATCTAACCCAGTGGTTCCCAAATATTTTTTGATCAAGGCACTCCATCTTCAGAAAAGAAATATGCATGTTTTTGCAACATGTCAGAGTAGATGGTACAGTAGAAAACGCATAGGCTGTTGATGATATTTAAAAAGAATAACTTGCACCTGCTGAGGGAGAGGGATAGATGGATTGTGAAAATTAATCTCTTTCTCTCTCTGCACACACATTAACAGGGCACTTTGAGTAGGAGGGGCATTAGTCTATACAGAAGGTAAAAGCTATCCAAACTCATTCATTGTGTGTGTTCTGGCACAGCGCTAAAACACAGTGTGGAGATAGGTCTGGCAATGTGATGCGGCGTGTGCGGTTTCATTTGTAGATAATTCTGTTAGTTCATTTTGGGTGGCCAGACTAGCAGCTGATGCTATAGAGGGAGAGCTTAACCCTTTCACTACCACACTACAGAAGGTTAACCTTTCACTACCACACTACAGACGGTTAACCTTTCACTAGCACACTACAGAAGGTTAACCTTTCACTACCACACTAAACCAAATCAAATAAAATGTATTTGTAAGGCCCGACAACACACGTTAAAGGAAAACTCCAACATTTTGGGAAATTAGCTCATTTAACATCTTCCCTGGAGTTAGACAAGAAGATACATACCTTTTTTGTCTCTCTGCATGCATTAGGCTTAGGGAACGCCCGCACCGTTAGCATAGCTTAGCTTCATCACTGGAAGTGGGTCAGACCTTTACCCTCTGGGGGTAACTGTCGTAGGTTTTCTCTTACGAACTTCCAACAAGAGGTTATTTAAGAGGAAAGTTATGAAAATGTTGGTGAATGAGGATGGCATAAAATAAGTACAATAAGCACAGTGTTGCTCAAAGGCATGTGAACCCCCCCGGAACAGCCAGTCCCCAAACCCCCCCCCCCCCCGATAAAGCATGTCATGACCAGTGATGCCAGTAACGCGTTACTAAGTAACGCGTTATTGTAATCTGATTACTTTTCCCCGAAAATAGTAATCTAACGCGTTAATCTTTAAAAGCCAGTAATCTGATTGCAGTTACTTGTCCAAGTGGCTGTGCATTACTATTTCGTTACTATCTCATCATAAATTCATAATGCAGGCGGAATGCAGTATTTTATTTCGTTTTCGACAGTCAAAAATACATTTTGAGCTGTTTTTCTTATTTGGGAGTGACGTGGTGTGGCAGTGAAAGGGTTAAATACAAGAATGTGTCCCGCGGCGTGACTGGTCCCTCTGTCTGTGAGTGACTCTGCTTTGGTCAAATCACATTCCCCATCCACAGTCTGCGAATCAGAGGCAGAGTAGGGCGGGTCTTCACAGCACGTCATGTGACATATGCGCCAATCGTGTGACAGCAGGGCTCCGTCGTCGGAGAATTCCACCCCAAAACGCTTGGCAAAATTAAAAGTGAAACCGCAAGATGACTTTTGCGGTTTCTGTTCAGAATTCCACCCCAAAACGCTCGTCTAAACGTAGCCTGTAGCCTCAGTCACTACTTCACGGCGGAGGAAACAAAATACTGTCTACCGCTAAAAACAGCACATCCAATTGCATTGAAAGCATCTGGAATCACAACACTAGCCGACGCTTCGACTAGGTACAGGAGGGTTGATGGTGGCAGAGCAAAAGCTCTTATTTGCCAGATTTACAGTTAATTTACATGTTAAAGAGAGACTGATTGTATGTTTATAGAGAGACATTTATAAAAACAATTTAATAGTTACAGTTGATATAATTGAATAGTTCAGCCTGCATTTGTTAGATGTGATACACTGGTTTTGTAAAACCACTGGCTGGCTGCTCTAATGCTGTGAGCATCATAGACTGTTGCTTTACCATACTTGATGGTACCGAAGCTGAAGCACTAGTTTAACAATTTACGTTATGTGCAGAGAAACAAGTTAAAAACAATTTATGCACTTTCAATAAAGCGTTTAAAAAAAACTGTTGGGGGAACGACGACGACTTCCTAACCTAGTTACTTTCAAAGTAACTAAGTTACTCTGATAATCAAGTAATCAGTAAAGTAACTTAGATTACTTTTTAAAGGAGTAATCAGTAATCAGTAATCAGATTACTTTTACAAGTAATCTGTGGCATCACTGGTCATGACCGAAGGAAAACACAAATAGCCCGTGTGCCACTCACATCGCCATGCACGACGACGGGGATGCCACCCCGACGGTTAAATCACACACACACATAATGACTAACCATTGAGTCATCCATTGTGTGGTGCCTGTCAGCCCTTTCGGAGGGATTCAAATTGAACATTTTTGAAAGATCCGAACACACACACACACACACACACACACACACACACACACACACACACACACACACACACACACACACACACACACACACACACACACACACACACACACACACACACACACACAGGAGAACTGTTGTCATGACAGCAGGTTCCATCTGCTCTGGCTTGTTATATATTGCCACTTCTCTTCAATAAACTGCTTTTACCATCACCACATGTCTCTTTGTGTCAGAGAGCCCATAGAAAAGTCACTCGGGTTAAAATGCCTGTGTCAACTTCTCTGAGGACCTCTCTTGGGCCCTCAACACCTTGACCCTGGTCAAGAAAGCACATCTGTGTCCTCAACTTCTACCGATGTGCCATAGAAAGCACTAACTGCATCACAGTCTGGCATGGAAACTGCTCTGTCTCGGACCGGAAAGCACTGCGGAGGGTGGTGAAAACAGCCCAATGTATCGCCAGTACATCATTCCCTGCAATTGAGGCTGTCCAGCTCAAGCGGTGTCTAAGGAAGGCATGCAGTGTCATGCGTATGCAGTGCCCTCTCCCCCCTCATGCCAGTTAAGGTACCTTGTGTATACTGTTTACTTTTACTCTTACTCATAGTATATATTCAGATTCAAATGATTTATTGCCTATATTTATTGTAATATATAATATAGCCAATAGGGCATACAGACCCTTATCTGCACCTTTGTTTATTTTTCTCATACTTTTATATTCAGAGTTAATACACCCACTCATATTATTTAAACCATGGGCTAGATTGGTTTATTATAATAGTGTATTATTATTATTATTATTATTATTATTATTATTATTATTATTATTATTATTATTATTATTATTATTATTATTATTATTATTATTATTATTATTATTAATTCATACTTGTACCCCTATATATAATATTGTACATACTGTAAATAAGCTTAGCATATTTTCTCTGTAGCTTTTCATGTACTACAATGCATTTTACTGCTCCTTTGCCGATGCCAACTACATTTCATAGTACTCTGTGCTATATCAGTGTACAGTATCATCATGTTTTACACATCCCCAGAATCAGCACAACCTCAGCTAATTGTATGTCACTCAATAAAGACATAATATAGACTATAATAGGGGTTATTGGCCAATGAAACAAAACAAAAAAACAGCATTGCAAACCATAGTATAGAAAGGAATCTCAACATAGAAAACTGCACACATTTCATTGGATTATGATTTGAATCTTCTAGCTTCTTCTGATTATGATTTATGCCCTTTATTTTGGTCAGTGTCGTTTTTTTTGACAGGAATTGTAATTTTTTCCCCTGCCAATGCATATCCCTGTCCACAGTCACACATAGGGACACCTGGCCTACCTTGCACCAGAAGGGGATTGATTTCTCAGAGACAATGCACATGTTGGACTGGTCCTTGTTGAGTGATTGCAATGGGTGTGTGAATGTATTCCCTCTCCCCTGGAGAAAAGTACATTGGTGCTCCCATGAGCTGAGCTAACAGTGCTGTAGCTCCATGACATCCTGGTGCTTCATGGGAGTATCGTTTGTCACTGCACACATTTCCCTGTGGAAAACATGGCTGTAGTGGTGAAACAGGGTTCTGTACCACTTTGCGGTTCTGTGGTGCAGCAAGTAATATCCCAGGAGCTGGTCAGACATATCCACGCGTCCCATGTACTTATTGTACTCTCCGATGGGGGTAGGTTTTGTAATGGTGTTCCTCTGACCGTTTCCTAAGAGTATGAATAGCAGAACATACTTGACACCTCCCGGGTGTCCATCCACTTGCCTATTTTTTTTTTAAACTTAATTTTTTATTTAGATTTACAAACATACAGGTACAAAATACTAAATACACATACAAAATTCACAATACTATTAACAGACAGAAACAATAAAGAAAAAATTATATCAAAAAGAAAACTGAAATAAAAGACAGAGTCTGACATGGGTTCATTGGTCATTTCTATCTTTAAATTTTTTATTTACATTTCAATTTATTTTCTTGTTTCCTTTTCATCCTTCTGTGATGTCATTCCTTCTTCCTATATTCCTCCCACTTTTCCCATTTTGACTCAAATGTCTCCTCTTGCAGCCTCAGCATATGTGTGATTCTCTCCATTTCCTGTATCCCCTCTATTATCTCTGTCCATTGTTCCTTCGTCGGTGCTTCTACCCTGTACCACAGCTTAGTCAGTGCTTTCTTGGCTGCTACTAATAGTATCTTAATCAAATATTTGTCTTCTCCCTGAATGTCTTATAGTACTAGACCTGTCTGGGGTATTTCATATCCTACTATTTCATTTATTATCTCTCCTATCTCTTCCCAATAGTTTCTTATTTTCTGACATCCCCAGAATATGTGTGTGTGGTTCGCTACTTCTTGTCCACATTTTCTCCAACATGGTTTCTGTGCTGGTGTGTAATTGCTCTGTATTTCTGGTGTTATAAAGAATCTAATTATGTTTGTCCACCCAAACTCCCTCCATATCCTTGATCCTGTGGTTGATTGTTGTATCTTACATGTGTTATACCATTCCTCCTCTGTTATCTCTATTTCTAACTCTTTCTCCCACTTTTCTTTTACATACAAGGTTGTAATTCCCTTACTGTCCATTATTGCCTGATATAGTGCTGATTTAACCCTCCCCTTCCTGTTACGATTCGGCATGAAGAAGGACCCAATATGCGGTTAGACAGTATAAAGGAGACGGTGGTTGCTCTTCTCAATGGTGTTCTTTAATATAGAACACAAGGCAGGAGCAAGGCAGGGATATAAACAATACAAAACAAAAGGCACAGCGACGCTGGCGCTAACTACAAACACGGACTGTGATACGAAAACAAAGATGACAAACAGTATACAATATCACTTACTGACTCTAAGTACAACAGCAGGGCAAGGCAGACGACAGCAAGGTACAAACGAACGGGTAACACGGAGGTATGACGCCACAACAGGAAGTGGGAACAGGACATCCTAATATACTCAACCTAATTACAATGATTACAAATGATCAACAGCTGGGGGAAGAGACACTAATATACTAATACAAAACACAATACAACCATCAAAGAACACACACAGGCTAAATACAAACACAGAATAAGAATACTAACACAGAACAAACCTAAACAGACAACACTTGTAATAAGGACACTAATTGCCACATTAGAACATTATTGATTCGGACCATTAGGTTAAGGGCTGAGTGCATTGTCTGCAGGTGACCGCTGGATGGCGGTATGACACAGCTGTCAACTCTCTGCCTGGGACATTCTCTCTCCCAGGCATGAGATGATCTTGGAGCGTTACAGTATATCCCCCCGAACGGGGGATTCCAGACCCCCGAGAATACCGTCCGGACACGGGCGACGCAGGAGGCCGGGACCCCGGAAAAAAACCAGGGCGAGGACCCGGAGAACTGGGGCCGGGAGTCAGAGGAAAGAACCCAGGAGGGGCATAGCAGCCAGGGGGGAGGAGAACGGGCGCAGATGCCCGGAGAGGGGGGGCGGGGACGGGAACAGAGGCCCGGAGAGGAGGGGCGGGGAAGGGAACAGAGGCTCGGAGAGGGGAGGCGGGGAGAGAAACAGGGGCCCGGAGAGGGGGGGTGGAGAGAGAAACAGCGGCCCGGAGAGGGGAGGCGGGGAGAGAAACAGGGGCCCGGAGAGGGGGGGTGGAGAGAGAAACAGGAGCCGGGAGCCTGGAGCCAGGAACCGAGGGTAAGGACCCCGGAGCAGGATCCCGGACGGGAGACCCTCCAGCCGCCGGACTAGGGACCGGATCCGGAGAACTGGAGCGGCGGTGCGGCGGCGATGACCCCCGGAGCAGGATCCAACGCAGCCCACGTCGAAGACCACAGCGAAGACCACGGCGAGGACCAGGACGCCGACCACGATGCAGAGCTGGACCAGACGGGGAGCCGGGAGCCGGCACAGCAGCCGGACCAGGTGTAGAGGCCGCGCAGGGCGTGGAGACCGGACCGATCTCGGCGGCGAGGCGTGGCGTAGGCTCCGGGGATGAGGAGCCTGGACCCAGTGTAGTAGCCGTACCAGGCGTAGAGGCCGGGCAGGGCGTGGAGACGTCTCGGCGGCGAGGCGTGGCGTAGGCTCCGGGGATGAGGAGCCTGGACCCAGTGGAGTAGCCGTACCAGGCGTAGAGGCTGGACAGGACGTGGAAGCCGGAGGAGGAGCGGTGACATCCAGGACCACGCCGATCGGAACCAGGACGGCACAGACGACCGGATCAGCCGTGGAGGCTCTGCCAGTGGCACTAGCCCCGCCCGCTCCCCGAGCCTTGCCAGAACTCGGAGGCCTGCGAGCCGCGGGGGCTAGGCCGATCGTGGGCCCTGAGCTAGCTGTAGGAGCTAGGCTAGCTGTAGGGGTTAGGCTAACTTTAGAAGCCCGGCCAGCCTGAGGACCCAGGCTAACAGTGAGTTGAATGCTAGTCGGTTGGACCTGACTAGCTGCAGAAACACGAACAGGAGGCAGATCAGAGGGTTGAACGCGATACCTCTCCATGAGGACTGCGGCCTGGTCAGCCATCACACTCATCTCTGCCTCCTGGTCAGGATACTGGTCTGCTACGGACTGGATTGTCTGAAACAGAAATACCCATTTAGCTGGGGAATATTTCGACAGATCTCCCTCCATTAATTTGGAGAGAACCTTCATCGTTCCCACTATTATTCCCGCTGGGTCTTGTGATGGTGGCGTCATAATGTTACGATTCGGCATGAAGAAGGACCCAATATGCGGTTAGACAGTATAAAGGAGACAGTGGTTGCTCTTCTCAACGGTGTTCTTTAATATAGAACTCAAGGCAGGAGCAAGGCAGGGATATAAACATACAAAACAAAAGGCACAGCGGCGCTGGCGCTAACTACAAACACGGACTGTGATACGAAAACAAAGATGACAAAAACAGTATACAATATCACTTACTGACTCTAAGTACAACAGCAGGGCAAGGCAGACGACAGCAAGGTACAAACGAACGGGTAACACGCCACAACAGGAAGTGGGAACAGGACAACCTAATATACTCAACCTAATTACAATGATTACAAACGATCAACAGCTGGGGGAAGAGACACTAATATACTAATACAAAACACAATACAATACAACCATCAAAGAACACACACAGGCTAAATACAAACACAGAATAAGAATACTAACACAGAACAAACCTAAACAGACAACACTTGTAATAAGGACACTAATTGCCACATTAGAACATTATTGATTTGGACCATTAGGTTAAGGGCTGAGTGCATTGTCTGCAGGTGACCGCTGGATGGCGGTATGACACAGCTGTCAACTCTCTGCCTGGGACATTCTCTCTCCCAGGCATGAGATGATCTTGGAGCGTTACACCTTCCTTCCTTCATATGATTTTACCATTATCCTAATTACCCCATTCTGTTCTTTGTCTCTGTCTTGTTTTATTTATTTGTTATAGTAATCTCTAATCTGTAAATATCTAAAGTGGTCTCTATTCTCTAGTCCGAATCTTTCTTAAAATATTTGTAGAGTCTGCATCTCCCCTCCTTCTATCATTGTACATATAGCTGTTGCCCCCCCCCCCCCCCCCGTCCCCGTCCCCATCTTTTGAACCCATGGTCGTCTATCCCTGGTTTGAATTTGTTGTTGTGTGTTATCCATCTCAGTATCTTGGATTCTTTTTCTAGCTTGTACTTCTTTACTGTTGTGTTCCATATGCTTATAGTGAATTTGGTATTTGGGTCCAGTAGTTGTTCCTGTCTTCTGAACAGCTCCCTATCTCATATTAGTGCCTGCACTTCGAATCCCTCTCTTTTGGTTTCTATATCTTTCCATTTGGCTTCATAATTCACATTGCACCAGCATGCTATCCCATTGCCGTTGTGTCCTTGGGCAAGACACTTAACCTACTTGCCTCATATGAATGTGTATGCATGTGAATGAATGTTGGTGGTGGTCGGAGGGGCCGTAGGCGATGATTATTCGCCATGCTTCTGTGAGTCTGCCTCAGGGCAGCTCTGGCTGCAATTGTAGCTTACCACCACCGGTATGACTGTGTATGAACGAATAATGGACTCTGTAAGCGCTCTGGGGTCACTGGGGTGGCATGAAGAGCGCTATATAAATCCAATCCATTATTATTATTATTACTGTCCTAAGCTGTGGTGCATAGTAATAGCCTTCTAAACTGGGTACTGCCATTCCTCCTTTCTCCTTTGGTAGTTGTAGAGTCACATATCTGATCCTTGGTCTCCCCCCCCCCCCCCCAAATTAATCTTGATATCTGTCTATCCCATTCCCTAAATTGTTTTTGTGGTATTAATATAGGTAAAGACTGAAATAGGTATAATAATAACCTTGGTAATATGTTCATCTTGATGATTTCGATCCTTGAGCTGAAATCTAGGGGCATTACTGTCCATCTTTCTAGGTCTCTCTTGATTTTCTGATTAATCTGTGTATAGTTTGCCTTGTATAGCCCCTCCACCCCTCTTGTAATGTGCACCCCTAAGTACTTGATCCTGTCCATGTCCCATTTAATTTTGTATTTTTCTTTTATCTCTATCGTTGGCGTGTAGTTCAGTGCTAAAGTCTGTGTCTTCGTCACGTTGAGTCTATACCCTGAGTAATATCCATATTCTGTCAGTAAATCCATCAGTGTAGGAAAGCTTATGTCTGGTTGCCTCATATATATACTATCACGTCATCTGCGAACAGTCCCAATTTATGTTCTGTTCCCCTTATCTCCACCCCTTTGATGTCTTTGGTCTGTCTAATTAGTTGAGCCAGTGGTTCGATGAATACATCGAAGAGCGTCGGCGAAAGACAACAACCCTGTCTGGTAGCTCTCTAGTTTAATCCAGTCCGTCAGACTACCATTTACCTTAATCCTTGCCGTCGGTTCTTGATATAATGCCCTAATTGTTTTCATAGCGTTTTTGTCTAATCCAAATTTCTCCAATACTTTATATAGAAATATCCAGCTTTCACTGTCGAATGCTTTTTCTGCATCTAGGCTAACTAATACTGCACTTCCTTCTTCCTTTTGTATCTCCTCTACCACCTGCACTGTCTTCCTTATGTTATCCTGTGTCTGCCTTCCTTTAATGAATCCGGTCTGGTCCTCATCTATAATATCTGTCATAAATGTCTCAAATCTTTTCGATATTATTGATGTATACATCTTGTAATCTACATTAAGTATGGACACAAGTCTGAAACTGCTACATCGTTCTCTATCTTTCCCTTCTTTTGGAATTGTAGTAATTATGGCTTCTTTCCATGAAGGTGGCATTGTGCCTTCTTTCATCGTGTGTCTGAATGCTGCTTCTAATATGGGGCTCAGTTCCTGTCTAAATGTTTTGTAGAATTCAGAGGGGAATCCGTCGCTACCCGATGACTTACTGCTTTACTGATCGCATTCCCCACTTCTTGTTCTGTAATCTCTGCATTTAATATTTCATTCTGTTCCTTCCCTATCGATGGTAGATCTAATTTTCCTAAAAATGTCTCTATCTCCTCTTCTCCTGCCGATATCGGTTGTGTGTATAGTTTCTTATAGTATTCTTCAAATGTCTTCTCTATTTCAGCTGGTTCTCTTAGTATTTTGTTTGTGTTCGTGTCCCTTATTGTGTGTATTGTGTTCAGTTTTTGTTTTGTCCTGATTCGTCTAGCTAAAAGTCTGGTCGCTCTCGGTCCTCCTTCCTACTATGTCTGTTTCATGTATCTAGTTTTCTTCTCTATTTATGTCAGCAGTTCTTTGTTTATCTTTCCTCTAACTTCCTTTACCTCTCTAAGTGTATTTTGGTTCTTTGAGCTTTGGTGTTCTTTCTCTAATTCTTTCAGTTTCTTTATCAAGTTCTGGTATGTCTCTATTCTGGCCTTCTTGAGTAATGCCATCTTTGCTATACATTTTCCACGTATTACTACCTTTAGTGGATCCCATAAAATGTGTATGTTATCCTTTTATTCTCTGTATCTAATTATGTCTCCTTTTACTTCATTAACCAAACCTTTGTAATTTAATAGTCCTACATTCAGTCTCCAAATTATTTATCCGCCTACTTTTATGATTCACTGTCAGATATATTGCGCTATGATCTGATATGTCCGTCACCCCTATCCTGCAGTCTTCTACCCTGTATCTGTCCCCTGTTGTCATGAGAAAATAGTCTATCCTTGAATATTCCACTTGCCTCTTAACCACCTTATTGAGCCCCTGGATGAACGTTTCAGTCAGAGTGTTTGCTTGTGTTGCTTTGGTGGCCAAATCCTCCATCACCATTGGTACCACACGCTCCAAAGCCCAGGCCACTTACAATAGCTGTGTGAAAAGGGCTGGTCTTATAGCGCTCCAAGCTCGTAGTCAAGCTCAGAGACCTGGGCTTGAACTACAGTATGACCTCTGCCAGTGGGTCTTGGACTTCCTGACAGGAAGACCCCAAATGTTGAGAGCAGGTAACTGGACCTCCTCATCCATCACTCTCAACACAGGTGCCCCCCAGGGCTGTGTTCTGAGCAGTGGTGAATCCTCATGGAAGCCAACGGAAGCCAGGCCTCCCTATAAAAATATGAATTAATATGAAATATGAAATATGAAGAAAAAAAATTATATATAGTTTACAATAATAATAAAAAATCATTATTTTTCATCTGTGTTATAATTTTTTTTTAAATGTCTCCCTCTTCTCCTTCTCACTCTCTCTAACACACTGTCAGACTCACTGCAGCAGAGGAGACTGGAGAGGAGGCAGGGGGGAGGTGTCTTTCTCCAGCCTCCCCATGTATGTGGACTCCAAAACCAATACTAGTCAATCAGATTCGAGCTGACTAAAGCCCTGCCCACACCTTAAAACGGGCCTGTCAGGGAGCTCCAGTAGCTCACCACGTACCTCGAGCGCTATTTCGGCGCCGGGGACAACCGTGCTCGTCACGGATCTGGGGTTTAGCGAGTTCGAATCCCGGACTGCAGCCGTGCCTTTCCCAGAGTGTCTTCCCCCCCATCTGAACCCTTTCAGCCTGTTTCTGTCAGTCATCCTTGACCAGAATAAAATGCGATAAACGTATAAAAGAGCCAGGGGAATGGCCAAAGTTTCAAAAAAAAAAACGGGCCTGTCAGCAAAAAAACGGGCCTCCCCTCTGCACATTTGAAAATTGTATTAACCCGTGACTGCTCCCACGGGCCGAGATTAAATCCACGGGTACCGCTCGGCGTGCCGAAGCTTTTCCTAAATCACTTCCATCATCGAAAATGAGGGGAAAAGGTCGGCTCGCGACCCTGAAAATGTTGCATGATTTTAAAAACGCTGTATTAAGTGAGCCTATTATGGGCTCCACGCGAGCTTTCTATCGTGGGAACATCTGGGCGTCCCGCAACTTTTACTCATTCACATGTAGTCCCGAAAATGCTTAGAAAAGGAAAGCCGAAAGCGTGGAATAAACTCGCCGAAACGGAAAAGTGTCCCACGGGCGCGCCGTGATTCCGCTCCGCGTGAAAATATTCACGGCCATAGAGGAGACCGTGGGACACCTTTTGCAACCGAATATGTGTCTCGAATTTGCTCCGATGCGGCGCGCAAAATCGTGCAAGGAAGAATCGGACCAAAAATTAACCAATGCTCCAGCAGTATTAATGACCCTGATGTAAACAAGACAAACGTCTTTCTCTGGTCTGCATCCCCTTATAAAATTGTGTGTATTGTACCCATTCTGCAATCTGTTAAATAAATAAAAAGAAAGTTTGACTGGCCGCCGAGCCATACTGTAGTGCAGTGGTTCCCAAAGTCGGGGTCGCGACCCAAAGGTGGGCCGCGAGCAGCCACGGGATGATTTAATTTTTTTTTTTTTTTTTTTTTTCAGGCCACTGAACTTAGAAGCAGGCCAGGACAGTGTTTCTAGTTGTATTCTAAAATTATATTCTATTGTATTCTAAAATGTGACTATATGGTTTTATATTAACTTAATAAATAAACAAAAACGAAAAATCTACTTATTTCAACAAACATTTCAAACTAAATAACAGATTATGCACATAAAACGCTGAAAACAACCGAAGCAACAATAGTATTTTAATGAGGCTATTATTATTATCATTATTATTTTGCAACAAGTTAGCCCTCTCATAAATAGCACATATAAATGAATAACTAACTTGAACTAACTTAATAGGATTGAAGTGATATTTGGCTTAATAAATCGGTCGCCTGGCAAAAAAAAAGAAAAAAAAAAGCCTGACGATGTGCATTGGGCCGCGGCTCTCTGACGCCTTATTTTGTGGGTCTCGGCCTGAAAAGTTTGGGAACCCCTGCTGTAGTGTACATGGTGACTACTTGACTTAAAAAAAAGAAGAAAAGAAAATTAATAAAAATATTAATAAAAATATTTAATAAATTTTTTTTTAATAATTTTTTTTTTGGCATCCCCTATTATTTTACCCACGCAACGCCACTGGTTCTGAGCCCCCTCCTTTACTTGCTTTACACACGTGACTGTGTGGCAAAGCACAACAGCAACACAATCATCACGTTTGCTGACGCCACAGCTGTGGTGGGCCTGATCTCTGCAAATGACGAGACGGCCTACCTCGGAGAGGTAGAGAACATGGCGCTGTGGTGCCAGGAGAACAGCCTCTCCCTGAACGTCAGCAAAACTAAAGAGATGATTGTGGATTTTAGGAGGTCGGGGGCTAGGGACTACAGCCCCCTCAGCATCGACGGCACACCGGTCAAGAGAGTGAACAATTTCAAGTACCTCGGCGTCCACAATCCGAGGACTTGACATGGACCACACACATTTAAACAACTGCAACTACTCACAATTGATGAGGTCAACAAGTATCAAAGTAATTGGTCTTCCTTTATCTTTGCCTAATTTTTTTCAAACTTATTTTGAGTTTAATTCTCATTATCATGCACATCTCACAAGAAGAAATAAAGACTTACACATTCCCTTCTGTAGGACCTCTGTTGCCAAATTCTAAATTTTTTATCAAGGTGCAGTGATGTGGAATGATATACAAAATCTAATAGAAACATGTTCCACTTTAAATATATTTAAAAGTAAGCTTAAAAAAGATCCTGTAGTCTATAGTATCCATGTGTATTTGTGTAAAGTCTTTTTCTTTTTTTTTCAACATTATAATAGTTGTATAATGCTGTATTGTATGTATCTGTGTGTATGAGAGAGGGATATGCGCATGTGTGTTTGTGCATAATGTGGGGGGGGGGGGATTTTTTTGTGTAGTTATCCTATATAGGTTTAAGAGGGGAGGTCGCTTATAAGCCCTTGGGTTTTTGACCTTTCCTGCACATTTTAACTGTTCTTCTTTTACTTCTTTTATTCCAGAATGTATGTTTGTAAGTGCAAATAACAATAAACAAATAAACAAATAAACATTGACAGTGTAGTAAAGTAGGCACGGCAGCGCCTCTACTTCCTTAGGGCCTAAGGAGGTTCAAAGTGAGTCAGAAGATCCTTAAGCACTTCTACTCATGCACAATAGAGAGCATCCTGACTGGTAACATCATCTCCTGGTTTGGAAATAGCACCGCACACGACTGCAGCAGAGTACAGAGAGTGGCCCGATCAGCCGAACACATTGGAGGTGGGCTTCCCACTCTCCAGGACATTTACAACAAGTGTTGCAGGGCCAAGGCTAAGAGAATAACCAAAGACCCAAACAACTGCCTCTTTGCACTGCTGCAGTCCAGGCAAGCACTACCGGAGTCTCATGACCAGTACAGAGAGACACAGAAGGAGCTTCTATCCCCAGGCCATCAGGAGGCTCAATGACTCTATGTACCTTAACACTCTGAGATAGCAAAAGTCCAATACTGCCGCCTGGTGGTATGCGGCCGATGTTGCACTTCCTTTGAGACTGTGTATGGGGCTGTGCGTCGATGAAATGCCTCCGGGTGGACTTTTCTAGTAACCTGAACCAGGGGCTTCACCCGATCGCATTGAATTGTTTTCGGGACCCCCGATTCATTATCCTGTGGTGGGTTATGTCGTGGGCCAAATGGACATACAATCTACCAGATGGCAATCAAATAATTGGAATATTCTTTTTGGAATCCCACCGGCCACAGGTAAGAGCAATTTAACGTCAATTTCAGCTTGATTGTGCCTTGTTTTCATAGGCATCGCCCTGGTCAGCGTATGGGGTTGTACTAACGAATGCCGTTATTGACAATCAATTAATCAGAAACGACCCCCCCCCCCCCCTTTCATGCATTCATGATGGAACATAATACCAATCATATGCATATGAATTTTTAAGTGTAGCTTGTGTAGGGACGAAATGCCAATGGATTTAATATAATACACGTATCGGGCTATTACTAGCCTCCCAGGAATTACCCTAAACCGCTCTAAAACCATACGTATATTCACCACGGTATAAAACGGGAATGTATGGATGGACAAATTATTTCTTTTTCACATCTTGAACGATAGATACTCGATGTCAAATGGGCCATAGTATTGCATCCATAGCTATAATATAGAATATAGTTATAGCCCTGCAAAGAAGGTGACCGACCCCATTGGTTTAATGCGTGGGAGCACATAGCCATATCCCGTTCCCAGCGTGGCAGAGAAAGAGTTAAAGAGATGTTGTACCTCATTTTCTGCATTTTTACTTCATTGTACTTAGATTGTACTTAGGTTGTACCTTAGTTTGTATATTGTATTGTATATTGTATAGTGTTATTCCTATTTTACTTACTGTTTTACTGTATGAAGCACATTCTCAGGGGCTCATACAGAACCAAGCATTTCACTGTAATGTACATGTATCTTATATGTGACAAATAAAAACAAACTTGAAACTTGAACTTGATATATGGTGAACCAGAGTAAATCCTTTTTCACCAGTGCCATCACAGCATAAAAAATAACTCATAGACTTTAAACTTTCCAGTGTAGATTTTGAAGTCAATTTGTGTATCCATTTGTGTCAGCCAAGACGAAGAGCTTGGTATCCCACTTGGACAGCTTGAGCTTCAGGTACCATTCCAGTCCAAATGTGACCTTTGTTGCAACCATCCTTTCATCCACTGACAAGCTTTGATAAGGATGGAACACAGATTTGCAGGCATTTGGAATTGAGACATACAGAGGATAGACGGTGCAGGCAATCATATTCATCTGTGCCTTTTTTTTCCTGGCATTTACCGGATCCTCTGTTGGGTAATTTCTGGAAATTCCATGAAATGGCCATGGATCTGTTTCTCAACATCAAAGATGTTTCTACCCTCCACATGTCTCAGTTTTGGTAGTTTGAGGATTGCCATGTATGCCATCAATCCCAGGAATTAGAAAAACTGTGATGTCTGTCCATTCAATCTTTTCCCCAAACATTTCCACTTTTTTTGCAGCATTCTTGTTTGTGTTGTCGGTGAGGGTTTTTACAGTCCTGTCATCAAAAATATTTGAATATCTACTTGGCTTGGTTTGTTGACTGGAGAAAGTGGTGGCTGCACACTGGGCTTGCTCTCTGGAGTGAACCTTTTGAGATCAGGTGTAATGTCAGCATCTGTCTCTGTCTTCCATGCGGAACCTGACCGGGTTGGCGACCACGTCCATGTCCCCTGCGGCTGCAAACTAAGGATGTGGTCACAGGTTCTTGGCTGCAACACAGCACTCCTATCTGATGACTGTGTTCCTGAGCTGAGTTGTGATGAGCCTGGTGATGACTGTTCGCTGGAAGATATGGGGGGATGGCTGTCCTCCCTTCCTCTGTGGTCTCTGCTGAGATGTTGTAGGTTGTGTCTGTTCTGGGACATTGGGAAGAGAGGGTATTTTTCTTCCCCTTCTCTTGGGACGCCACCACTTGAAGTGGTGGGCTGTTCAGGAGGGGCTGGTCATGGGGAGACAGCCTTCTTCTTCTTCTTCTTCTTCTTCTTCTTCTTCTTCTTCTTCTTCTTCTTCTTCTTCTTCTTCTTCTTCTTCTTCTTCTTCTTCTTCTTCTTCTTCTTCTTCTTCTTCTTCTTCTTCTTCTTCTTCTTCTTCTTCTTCTTCTTCTTCTTCTTCTTCTTCTTCTCCTTTCTGCTCCTCCTTCTATTCCATTGGCGGTCCACCTGCTTAATTACTCAAAGCCTTGTTCGAAACAATAGATTCGATTCAGATTCCAAAAAAGAAGTACAGTACAACGAAACAAAGTTTGGTATCCAACCAGAGTGCACATGTAGCAGTAAAGTGCAACAGCAATATAGAATGTACAGGTGATTAAACTTGGTACAAAATATACAAATTAGTACTACTGAATGTAGTGCTAATCAGATGTATGTACTGAGTTGTAGTATAATATCAAAATATCTGTAAAGACAGTATGGTAGCAGTGGCGGCTGGTCAATAGGGAGCGGTAGAGCGCCGCCCACCCTGGTTGAGAGCAATGATATGGTAGGAGAAGAAGAACTTGTGTTTTTTTATTTTAGATATTTTGAAGGCTTGAAGCCCTAAAAATAAACTAAACATGTTTAAAATGAATAATAATTACTATTAAAATGCACTATAACGTTAATATAGCAAGTATAAATCATTTTGCATGTTATATTATTCTATCTCCTCTCCCCCCGTTTGTGATTGATGTCACGTCCGTCTATTAGAAACTACCTCCGAATCCGGGCGCTCTCCAAAACGCTTTGACGCATTGATTGATTGGCAAGCGGCCAATCGTAATGACTCTAGTAAATAAATGTTAGCATATCAATGGTCATAAATATGATCTGGGAGGCGGGCTTTGGGGAGCTGGGTGGTTGATGTTCCAGGTGCTCGCCTCCAAGCACTCTGTGCTCACGCCCCCCCTCCACACTCTGACTCTGTGTTCACTTAAGGCTATACTCGGTCAACAACAACAACAACAACAACAACAACAACAACAACAACAACAACAACAACAACAACAACAACAACAACAACAACAACAACAACAACAAGCTATATGGCTGGACAGTGGACATCAACAGTCTGGACAATGGACATATACTGTACACTTTATCAAGCCCTGCTGGACCGCGTTTGAACTAAACAAGCGAGTCCGGTCGGATATCTCTCCCTCTCTCTCTCTCTCTCTCTCTCTCTCTCTCTCTCTCTCTCTCTCTCTCTCTCTCTCTCTAATTTTGCCGCGGGTGGGGCATAACCACTCAGACAATGAATGGTAACTTGTTTAAAATGACAAGATATACATATGTGTTTATTATTCTGAGAGAGAGAGAGAGAGAGAGAGAGAGAGAGAGAGAGAGAGAGAGAGAGAGAGAGAGAGAGAGAGAGAGAGAGAGAGAGAGAGAGAGAGAGATCCGACCGGACTCACTTGTTTAGTTCAAACGAGAAAGAGAGCTGTGCGTGTTTGTGTTGGGCTATTGGAAACGTGGTTGCATTTGACTGACTATGATCATATATTGATTGATGGCAATGGTGATAATATTCGCCAATGCGTGCCTTGTACATGTTTGCAAAATGTTTGGTATAGCGTCCCTAGTGGAGAAGAATTCACCAGCCGCCACTGTATGGTAGTAGTCATACTGACCAGCAGCGTAACTAGTAAGAGTAGGATATGTACAGATATAGATATAGTATCTACAGATATGTACTGTAAAGGGACTATGTGCAGGTAAATATAGACAGGTGTGGATAGATATATATGCAGTGAGAATAAAAAATGAAATATGGTATACAGCATTTGTATGCTATCATGCAGAGCTATGGGTTATATGCAGGTGTATAAGTAAGTATATAGAGGGGTTATATGCAGGTATATTCAGACAAATATGTATATATATATATATATATATATATGCGGTAAATATAAGAATATAGATGTAGATGTAAATATAAATATGTGGTACACAGGGGCGTAGCTGGGGGGGGGGGTAGATTAGGATGATTCTAAGGGCCCAGCACTGGGGGGGGGCCAGAGAACACTATTATTATCTTTTTATTAATATGGTTTTATTATTATCCTAAAGTAAGTTAATGTAGATGACTTAAAAGTATAATTGCCTGTATTAAAAGAAAAACGTCACAAAAGAAACAAACAGGTGCTTTTTTAAGTTTCCATAGATTGTGACACCCCTGCATTTCTCTAACAATGGTTTGATCTACTGGCTCACGAGTCCCTCCCACCATGAGCATGAAGCCAGGTGCTGAGTGAGTGTCGGCTGAGTGAGTGTGTCACGGTGTGTTTAAAGACGGTATGTCATTGGTGGTGGTGGCAGGCAGACCTTTCATGTAAGTTACAATGCTCAATACAAAAAAACACATTTATAATCATCATCTCCTCTTAATTTTCGCTGCTTTGAATTACAGGTCACAGTCTTTATGTTAGCTATAGCTCAGCTGTTAGCTAACGGTGTTGTCAAGATCCAGACCCCTCCTCTCTCTCTCTCTCTCTCTCTCTCTCTCTCTCTCTCTCTCTCTCTCTCTCTCTCTCTCTCTCTCTCTCTCTCTCTCTCTCTCTCTCTCTCTCTCTCTCTCTCTCTCTCTCTCTTCCTTGCTACCTCTGATTACAGATGTGCAAACAGCTGCCACTCCTCCATCAACTCACAACTATAATTTTCCTTCAAGCATTGACTTTCATATTTTCCATCATATACCACTTTCTGATTTCATTTCATTGGAAAGAAAAGAATGATAATAAAATAAGAATAAAGTACTTATATCTGCGTTTACAGATGCCAGCCTTCAAGTATCTTAAGGTACAACTACCTGAAAATAAAATAAAAGAGAAGAATGCATTATAGAATGATAGAAGATAAATTATGATAGAAGCCCATCTCCTACTGTAACTAACCTGCACACTGTATATATATATATATATGTGTGTGTGTGTGTGTGTGTGTGTGTGTGTGTGTGTGTGTGTGTGTGTGTGTGTGTGTGTGTGTGTGTGTGTGTGTGTGTGTGTGTGTGTGTGTGTGTAGCCAGCCAAACAGGTAGAACATGGCAGAAAAAAGAAAAAAATCATGTATTCAAACCAGTTCAGTGTATTCCTAAGTGTATTGCTCTCCTGTGTAGAATGATGTGGTGACTGCAGACTCAGGGAGGAGGCAGAGGAAGTGAGAAAGAGACCCAAGAGTTACAGGTTAAAGTGTAGGATAACATCCCTAGTAAAAAAAAATGTTATAGGAATCTCTATAAGTTTTTGGAACCCTATAGCAATCCTTTAGGATCCCATATGATTAATTGAATAAGTCAAAGAATGTTGAGATTTTTTGTTTGTTCATTCCTATATTGGGTTTAATTTTCAATTAAATAGACAGAAGATAAAGTTGATAGTCATGTTGATTTCTTGCAGTCCATTCCAGTTCATTAACTTCAACAGGGTTTTCAAGGTTGGGTATCATTGTGTCATTTAGGGGGTGAACGCAAGGTCATGACCCCACCAGTATCCAAGAATTCTGAATTGTCCCCACCAATAGCTCAACACTTGTCACTTGCGCCTCCTTGAATTACTTGCGCGTGTTACAGGTAGGGCTTTAGCACTCTGCTGAGAAAGGCAGCAACCCGGCCCCTACAGCAAAAAAGCTAGTGCTCCGCCCGCGACAGTTCAAAATCAAAATCTGCTTCGTAAAAGGTACACAGTTTACTCAGTTTGAGTAAAATGTACTCAGTTTGAGTCAAATTTACTCTGCGAAATTTACTGTGTATATCGAAGTAGGGAGTGATTGTATACTACAGAGCACATAAAAATGTAAGTGTCTGTCAACCTAATAGTGTGCTTCAGACTTTGTGTGGGAGATGGGATTACAGAGAGACAGGACAAGTAACAGCTTTTGTATGTTGAGTATCAGAAAACATTGTCACAAGAATAGGGGAAAATATGCCTAGCCTAGTGCGACTCAAGGTTCTTTGGTAGACTATTGCATTGGTTCATTCATTCAGTGGCGGCTCTGCCACTAGGGGCGCAAGGGCGCCAACCCACCTGCTGACTGCTGTTAAATCAGAGAAGAAGAAGAAAATAAAACTTTTTAGTTTTTTGTTTTATAGCCCTATAAATAATATAAACATGTTTAAAATTAATAATATTTACTCATTTTAAGTATGTTTGTGTTTCCAATGCACAATATAACGTTATTATATAAAATAAAAAAATACTAGTTTTCTTGAACAGGAAGTGACATCACTTTTCTTTTTTTTGTATTTCTCGGCCCGGGCTAGACGCAATAGCGCTCTGAGTGCGCGTCACGGTTTGATCGCTGTATCCGTCGAAGCCAATCAGTGCGTAACGCGTTGTGCGTTGAAATATGACTATTATGTTGGAATCCGGGCGCGATTTGAAGCGGTCTAGCCAGTAGCGTCAAGAATTTCTGTAGCCGCATTTCGCGGAGACGCTCTCTGATTGGCCGACGCCAGTATTTTTTTCCGTAGCAGAATTTCACAGAGACGATCTCTGATTGGCCGAATCCAATTTCTAATGTTCCAGCTTATTCCGGTCCGTTGGTGAGAGATAGTTGTGTTGTTGTGTTGTTGTGAAATGCAGGCAGCAGAGCGTGCCGTGACTGCAAGTTCTTTAGATGGTTAAGCTTAGGCACTCTTTCAAAGTTGGTTAAGGTTAGAGTTTGTCTTAGAGCATGGCGATAGAACGCCAGGTAGTTTGCAGTCTGTTCGACGCGGAAAAATGGACAAAGAAATGTACTTGTGTTGTGCTAACAAGCTAACACTTGGCTAACAAGCTATATGGCAGATGCAGTCTGGAGACAGTGGACAGTGGTCTGGAATACATCAACAGTGGATTATACACGTTTATCAAGCTCTCCTGCCCTGGACGTTTCAACTAAACAGTGAGTCTCTCTCTCTCTCTCTCTCTCTCTCTCTCTCTCTCTCTCTCTCTCGCTCTCTCTCTCTCGCTATACACAGCTGTCTCCGCGAAATGCGGCTACGGAAAAAAGTATTGACTGTGCTTGCTGAGACGATAATTAATAGGCTAGCGATTCAAAACGCGCTGCTGTGTTGTGAACTATAACATTAATTTAGCTGCTGCTGATACATAATGAATGAATGGTGAGTTGTTTAAAATGACAACATACATGTGTTAATTATTTGATTTGATTGATCCGAGAGACAGAGAGAGATTGCTCCAGAGCATCTCAGAGCATTACATTTTCAACTCGACCTATTAACGTGAACTGCGATCTACAAGGCACCAGCGCCAGCGGCCGCCACTGCATTCATTGAAGATGAATGCAATGCGACATCCTTTACTAGGCTCACCCACCAACAGTTCAGGTGCTGAACTGCTGATCCAAATGTATAGGTAAAAAACATATTATGCGTTTTCATCAATAAATACAAGGGCCAAACATTTTCGCGCGCGCGCTCGCTTCCCTTAGGGGCCCATAAGTCAATTCTGTCAGGGGGCCCAGAATCTACAGCTACGCCCCGGTACATACCGGGGGTCCCAGTGTCGTCTCGGACCGTCCTTGGTGCTGCATGTCTTCTCATTTGACCGCTGTTGTGTCTGTCTGCTTGAGTGTTTGGAGTCGTGGCTCCTTTGGCGTGGCTGCAGGTCCTGGGACGCGCATCATTTCCTCCGTGGAGTTTGGGGGTGGGGGCGTGGGATTCGCTGGTTTCCACGTGGTGGCGAGGTTGCCGGGACCGGGGGAGATGGTGCAGCCCGTAAGGGGTGGCATTCCCATCGCCGTACATGGCAGTGTGAGTGGCATGCGGCCTGTTTGTGTTTTCCTTCGGTCATGGCACGCTTTATCGGGGGGGGGGGTATCTTGGATGGGGATGTGGTGGGGATTGATGTGTGGGGTGTTTGGGGGACTGGCTGTTTCAGGGGGGTTCATATGCCTTCAAGCAACATTGTACTTCTATGCCTATTCTTATGTCTGCACGTTTACGTTGCACTACTTTTATTGTCTTTTATAGCTATTCTTATGTCTGCAATTTATTCATTGTTTTTTATTCTGTCAACTATATGCTTATTTTATGCCTATGTTCATTTTACACTAATTGCTGTGTGGCACTCTGGACTGTGGTCCATGTATGAAAAGTGCTATATAGATAGTATTTATTATTATTATATTGTATAATATGTATGCATTGAAATGTCTAAGTCTCAACGACATTGAAGATGAGGGTGACCTCAATTGTCCTTTCGAGAATAAATAAAGGTTTGAATACAGAGTATATAGGTAGAATAGTATGAGGTGAGTAGTTAAAATGATTATGATTAGTATGATTACAGTATATGGTTACAATAAATCACAAATATCAAGTCACCAACAGAGAGGGTGGATGAGAAGTGATCGATATACACACAGATATAATATGCAATGTGTCAGGCACAAGGGGAGACTATCCACATCTTTTCCAACTTTATGCATTAATTTTATTTACCAAGTAAATGGCTCATATGGACAAAAAGGGGCTTGCAGGGGGCACTGTTTCTCTAGTTTAACAGGACAGAAAATGCAGGTCTGTAGCTCAAACCATTGTAATGACGTAATGCTCTAAAGACAACATGGTATTTGGGAGCACCGGTGCTCCCGTGGGTCTTGGGTTTAATAAGAATAACTCATTAATAAATAACTTCAGAAACCCAAAATCCAATGGTAAATCCCGCTTTGAAGAAATGTATTCATCACAGCAAATGCAGACAAAGATCTTGAATATTTTCCCTGCCCTAGAGTGATCTAAGCCTACCTTCTTATAGTAGAATTGACGTCCTGACCTCTCCCATTATCCTGTCTTGTGAACTATGTTATTCAGAACTTTCTTATGATGATCTCATGAAACCCATGTTTTTTCCTATGTGGCTGTTGTTTTTGTGAACTCTTAACTCATTGACGGCCAAAAACTTAATATCTCGTGTTTCGCCGCCAACGCTTGAGCGGCAAAAACGTAATATCTCGTTTTTAGATCATTTGATCTTTTTCCTTTGATCCCCGTTCTAAACACTCGCTCGGAGCTTTCTAGGTATCTCTGGCTTATCTGCCTACGTTGGAATTGCAATGATGATCGAATCTCACCAGGTGGCAGTATCTCCTACCTTTTCAAGACCTTTTGTCTTCCAGCCTGGGCCAGTACTGAGTTTACCTCCGGCTCTTTCCGCCTAGGAGTGGATCACAACATAGCAATCGGTGGAAGATTTGGTGCCTCAGAGCTCTTATTTTCCGTATGGTAGACATGCCCAATATACACGAGTAATTGCGATTGCCATGGGATCGACTGGGATTTATTCATTTTTGAGTACTTTCTGACTGAGGTAAGGTCTCCTGCTGTTTTTTTTTTACGTAAAACCAGCTTCTGTAACAGTGTCGTGTTTTTTGCATGTTGTTGGTATCTAGGGACATCCATGGACCTCAGTGAATGTATTCCCAGTGTCAGAAATATTGTGTCTATTACTAGGCTTCCTTAAATTGTGATGAAACAAAGGAGAATATGAATTATGATTTTTCTTTGCATCTTTGACAGTGAATAACACCATGCTAACAATGACCAGACATGAGAAACTGTGACTGATCTCGTTCAGTACCTTTTTGAGACCACGTGTGTAACGTTCGGGAGACTATCATCCTTAGGATTGTCTCCCACTGTCTACCTGGGTCACTCCTGTTGTTATGGTTCACCTTGTATGTCACCACTGATTGCTGTCATCACTAATTGTCTGTCACACCTGGGTGCTGTCATTGGCTGTCAGACTGCTGCTCCTCATTGACAGCGTGGAATGTTGAGAATGTGACCTATTTAACATTTGCTCTATTCCTTGTTCTTTGCTAGAGCTTCACCTAAATCCTACGGACGTACCTACAGCTGGACAAGCACAGACATATTGTCTTCTCCCTGTTATAGTATATGCTTTTCCCTGTTAATAAACAGTACAACTGTTTTGGAATAGTAAAACATTCTCCGTCTCGTTCTTCTACCTCGACAACTTGGAAGTCACTTACCCGTTCGTAACAGAAGCTCTAGCCATCATGACTTCCAACGAGGAGATACGGGACGAGATGGTGAGCCTACGGGACCAGCTCAGGATCATGATGGAGCGGCAGATGGCAGTCGGTGTCGAGCTGGGTCGACTGGGAGATGTTTCCCTGGCTTCTCAGGAGACGGCGGAGACAGCGTTGGCGGCGGTGAACCAGGCCCGCTCTGCGGCCGCTGGGACGACATCAACGAAGATATCCACAGCTGGAGCATCATCGATCGGCGGGGAAGGCGAGCGGGGGTATCCGGTGGATCGGGAGGACTACCGAGAGCCACGTCTGCCGGCGCCGGAGCGCTATGGAGGGGCTCCAACCGGTTGCCGTGAGTTTATCGCCCAGTGCTCTCTCATTTTTCAACTGCAGCCGCGTACTTTCCCCAGTGATGTGGCTCGGGTAGCCTATATTATAACTCTCCTCACGGGTCGTGCTCTCTCTTGGGCCACAGCGGAGTGGGAGAGTGGGTCTGTGGTCTGCCGCAGCGCGGATGCCTTCACCCTGGAGTTACGTCGTGTATTCGATACCTCCAGGGTGATTTCCATTTACGAGGCCGGAAGTCGACTTATGTCCTGCCGGCAGGGCATTCGCGCCGTAGCAGACTACGCCATTGATTTCCGTATTGTGGCTCGAGAGGCGGACTGGCATGAGGCTCCCTGCTGTGTCCATTTTTTGCATGGTCTCTCCACTCGCATGCAGGACGAGCTGGCTACGCGGGAGCTACCCGAACGCCTGGATCTGTTGATTAACATGGCCATTCGGTTAGATAATCGTCACCGGGAGAGGGGACGCGAGAGGGAGGCTTCGTCACAGGTACTCTTCCGTCCCTCTCCTAGTGTCGATCGGCCAGCATACCAGCCAATGAGAGAGCACCGGGGCGATGACAAGCCCATGCAGCTGGGAGCGTTGAACCTCTCTGAAGCGGAGAAGCAGAGGCGGGTCAACGAGAAGCGCTGTTTTCATTGTGGCCGCACGGGGCATCGCTTCGCCGCCTGTCGTGGCTCGGGAAATGCAGGAGCCCGCTAGGCCTGGGGAAGGTGCTAGCAGGTGGGCATGTCTCTCCGGTCATAAACGTTCACGACTCACGTACTTTTTTTGATGTCACTGTCAGGTGGGGGGATTCTTCTAAAACGGCCAAGGCTTTAGTGGATTCGGGGGCTGCGGGCAACTTGATTCATGTGGGGGTGGCTCTAGAATGGGGGGTTCCTTTAGAGACACTAGAGGTGCCCATCCCTGTCCGTTCGCTGGACGGCCGACCGCTTGGTTGTGGATTTATTACCCAGCGCACCGGGAAACTGTGGGTTCGGGTGGCGGGTAGCAAGGGGGAATATTTGAATTTTTTTGTTGTTATGTCTCCTCATTCCGACATTGTTTTAGGCCACCCCTGGCTTGTGCTGCATAATCCTCGTATTAATTGGGCTACGGGTGAACTCTCCATGGGAAGCGGCGTCAGCGCTGACGCTGGCGTGAGTTCATCCATCCCTCCCCCCCTCCCTCTTTTGTCTCTCTCCAGGTTGGCAGTGGACATTGCAGATTCTTTATTATCCCCCAACCCCGATTTGGCAGGTGTTCCTGCGGTCTATTGTGACCTGGCGGACGTTTTTAGTAAAACGCGTGCTAAAGCACTACCGCCTCATAGACCTTACGACTGCACCATTGATCTTCTACCCGGCGCTTCTCCGCCCCGGGGACGGATGTTCTCTCTCTCCCGCCCTGAGACAGTGTCCATGAACACTTACATTCGAGAGGCATTGTCCGCGGGGCATATCCGACCGTCCACATCCCCTGCAGGCGCTGGCTTCTTTTTTGTGGCTAAAAAAGATGGTGATCAGCGGCTGTGCATAGATTATAGGGGGTTGAATGACGTTTCCATCAAGAACCGTTATCCTTTACCGCTCATGGACACCGCCTTTGAGTGCTTACAGGGGGCACAGGTCTTTTCTAAACTTGACTTACGTAATGCATACAACTTGGTCAGGATTAGAGAAGGGGACGAGTGGAAAACTGTATTTAATACTCCTAATGGGCATTGTTACGACCCCTGTGTGTCTAAGGGTAAAGGGCTGTAACATAACAGTTGGTTGACAGAAAAGATGGACCACGTTTGTAAACAACAATGATATTTATTGGTAAATGCAAAGGAAGCACATGTAGCTCAGGGGTGAGCCCAGGCCAAAACAACAAACAAACACCACTATACTCCAAATAAACACAATCTAATCTATGGTAAAAGAGATTACATTACCTAAACTACTCTTACCTAACCAAAACAGGAGAAAACAATGTCCAAAGGAAATGGCAGCTCACCCCATCTGTGCTTCCTGAGAAAGAGAGAAAAACACATTAATTATACAGAAACAAAAGCAGAATATATACAAAAACAAACTATAACTAACAATGCTCTCTCTGTGGCCATACACACACAAGGAAATTACTACTAAGCACCAAAGGCCAATAAACGAAGTGCAATACGGTCAAAGTTACAGGTTTACCAAAATCACAACAAGCCTAGCCTCATGCCAGAGAGAGAGAGAGACTGAAGTGAGAAGCCATGTTTTAACAGGTGTGGGGTGATCCATGATTGGGTGGTGTGGATTGAGTGTTGGAGTCTGGAAAGCCATCCACCAATCACTGCTGTGTTGCAATAATGGAAGGATTGGCCTGGCAGGGACCAATGGGGAAGGGAACAATGGCTGGAGGGAGGAAACAAAATGGAGAACACACACACATGGAGACACACACTGGGGAATATATACATTGGGATGTAACAGGCATTATGAGTATTTGGTCATGCCTTTTGGTTTAGCTAATGCTCCAGCAGTTTTCCAAGCCCTGGTCAACGACGTGCTGCGGGATCTAATTGGGGTGTCAGTGTTTGTATATTTGGATGACATCCTTATTTTTTCTCGCGATATGGTGCAACACCAACTGCACGTTCGTGAGGTGCTTCAACGTCTCCTTAAGCATCAACTGTTTGTTAAGGCTGAGAAGTGTCTGTTTCACACTGACACCGTTTCCTTCCTGGGCTTTGTGTTGGCGAAGGGCGATCTTCGCATGGATCCAGCCAAGGTGAGTGCAGTCTTGGATTGGCCACGGCCTTCGTCGCTCAAGGAGTTACAACGGTTTTTGGGCTTTGCAAATTTTTACAGGCGCTTTATTCGCAATTTTAGCGCCTTAGTCAATCCATTAACCGCTCTCACTAAGTCCTCTCTCCCTGGCTTTGAATGGTCGCCTTGGGCAGAGTCGGCCTTCTGCGACCTCAAACGTCGATTTACCTCCGCCCCTGTACTGATCCGTCACGACACAGAGGCTCCGTTCATTGTGGAGGTGGATGCCTCTGACACCGCGGTGGGGGGGGGTAATCTCGCAGAGATGTTTAAAGGATGGTAAGGTGCATCCTTGTGCCTTCTTTTCGCGCCGGCTGTCTCCGGCCGAGCGTAACTACGACGTGGGTAATCGGGAGTTATTGGAAATCAAATTGGCATTGGAGGAATGGAGACATTGGTTAGAGGGGGCGGCACATCCTTTCATTGTTTGGACTGACCATAAGAACTTGGCTTACATCCAAGGGGCTAAACGCCTTAACGCTCGCCAGGCCAGGTGGGCGTTATTCTTCACTCGATTTCGGTTTACCATCTCCTATCGACCCGGTTCCAAGAACGTCAAGCCTGACGCCCTGTCACGTCAGTTTGATCTTCTGGGTCGAGAGGAGAAGCCCCACCCTATTATTCCACAGGCCTTGATTTTGGCACCCGTGTCATGGGGCATAGATAGGGTGGTGAGGTCGGCTCAGGCACGGGAGCCCGATCCCGGTGGGGGTCCTCCGGGTCGGATGTATGTGCCCAAGGCGGCACGCTCACGCCTGCTGCAGTGGGCGCATACATCCTCTCTCACCGGCCACCCTGGGGCCACCAGAACCCTGGAGTTTATCCGTAGGAGGTTTTGGTGGCCGACAGAGGGGGGGGATACACGCTCCTTTGTGGCGGCCTGTCCGGTGTGCGCGCGCAGTAAGACCTCTCGCCGTGCGCCGGCGGGTCTCCTCCGACCGCTTCCTATTCCCAAGCGTCCCTGGTCGCACATATCCCTGGATTTTATTTCCGGTCTTCCCTTATCGGATGGGTTCACTGCCATCCTGGTGGTGGTGGACCGGTTCTCCAAGGCGGCCCACTTCATTCCCCTCCCCAAGCTCCCCTCGGCCCGGGAGACGGCTGACCTTGTGGTGCAGCACGTCTTTCGGGTTCATGGGCTTCCAGTGGATATTGTGTCCGACCGGGGTCCTCAGTTCGCCTCCAGGTTCTGGAAGGCGTTCGCCGCCGGTCTGGGCGCCTCCGTCAGCCTGTCGTCTGGGTTCCATCCGCAGATGAACGGGCAGACGGAGCGTGTCAACCAGGACCTGGAGGGCGTTCTGAGGTGCTACGTTGCTGGGTGTCCGGCGACGTGGAGTAGGAGGTTGGCCTGGGCTGAGTATGCGCATAATACCCTCCTCTCCTCCTCTACTGGTATGTCTCCCTTTCAGTGTCAATATGGTTTTCAACCTCCTCTGTTTCCCAAACAGGAGCAGGAGGTGGAGGTGCCGTCGGCCCAGGCACATGTGGCTCGCTGTCGCAGGACGTGGAGCAGAGTGCGGACGGCGCTGCAGAAGGCCTCGGTTAAGGCTCAGTGGCAAGCTAACCGCAAGCGTCGTCCGGCTCCGGTTTTCTGTCCGGGACAGCGGGTTTGGCTTTCCACTCGTGATCTCCCTCTCCGGGTGGAGTCCAGGAAGCTGGCTCCTCGCTTTATAGGGCCCTTTAAAGTGGTGCGTCGGGTGAATCCTATGGCTTACAGGCTACGCTTTCCGGCCTCTATGAGGGTCCATCCGACGTTTCATGTGTCCCTGTTGAAGCCATTCCTCTCATCGCCCTTGTCCCCGCCACTCCCTGCGGTTCCTCCGCCCCGCATTATTGACGGTCAGCCTGTCTATACGGTGTAGGCAGAGGGGTAGGGGGTTTCAGTTCTTGGTGGATTGGGAGGGGTACGGGGTAGAAGAGCGTTCTTGGGTGCCTCAACGGGACATATTAGATCCCAGCCTGATCGATGATTTCCGGCGGCTGCATCCCGAGGCCCCTAGGTGAACGTCAGGTGCCGTTCGTCGGGGGGGGATACTGTAACGTTCGGGAGACTATCATCCTTAGGATTGTCTCCCACTGTCTACCTGGGTCACTCCTGTTGTTATGGTTCACCTTGTATGTCACCACTGATTGCTGTCATCACTAATTGTCTGTCACACCTGGGTGCTGTCATTGGCTGTCAGACTGCTGCTCCTCATTGACAGCGTGGAATGTTGAGAATGTGACCTATTTAACATTTGCTCTATTCCTTGTTCTTTGCTAGAGCTTCACCTAAATCCTACGGACGTACCTACAGCTGGACAAGCACAGACATATTGTCTTCTCCCTGTTATAGTATATGCTTTTCCCTGTTAATAAACAGTACAACTGTTTTGGAATAGTAAAACATTCTCCGTCTCGTTCTTCTACCTCGACAACTTGGAAGTCACTTACCCGTTCGTAACACACGTGTACAAAAGATATAAGGAAATTAATAAAGGGAAGATGATTAAACAGAAGGTTTTGTAGATACAGTACTGAATTCTCCCATCCGGACCAATGCAATTTGAAATATTATTATAGAATATAGAATAACAGGCTTATAAATTACCTTATTATAGCCAATTTGCACATTTATGGATTGTGCCAAAGCTTATCTTTCAAATGCCCGAGTTCAATTTGGATTTAGTATCACCAGGCGTGCATAAGAAGAACAGATAATGACATATACTGTATGTACAGTAGGTTTATTATTCTGGCCAGAGTGCCGCCATTTTGAAACAAATTTCAAATCTGATTGTTGCTACATGCTACAAATAGGGAAGAGAAACTAACTGTGCTCCAATATATGTCAATAACGTTAAGTTTTGTCGTTTATTATCCCGAGTAATAAGAGATATAAAAAAATGCATACAGAAGTAATTAGCTTGAAGCCCCATAGAGGCCTTTAAGTGTCGTTCGGAAAAATTCCAACACTCATTCAAAGCTCTCGATGTCCTCTTCAAAATGGCGTCAAAAAGGTACAATTCCCATCGGCCAATTTGTTAAGATGTCTGACTTTCGTGACCAAAACAGCACAAAAACTAATTCTAAAATCGCACTAATAACACTTTTTTTTACCTACTTTTTCTCCTCCTTTTTCTGTGATTTTTCTCCCATCCCAATTTTCCTCTTGTGCCAATTCTCCCTCCCCTGTCCTGATCGTTGCTCGCATGTGCCCCCCACTGGCCGGTCGTAGGGAGGATAGAAGCCCATCACATGTCCCCTCCGATACATGTGGAGGCAACCAGTCACTTCTTTTCACCTGCCAGCGCGGACTCTCATTGGCGAGGTGTAACGTGTGGGAGGCTCACACTGCCCCCGCCATTTCCTGTTTTTTGCTGTGCAGGCGTCCTGACCGACCTGTAGGAGTTGCTGTTTACAACGACCAGATTACCACCCATCGACTCCCCTCCCGCTGACTCTGCCAATTGAGTTAGTATGACGGCCGGCCCAAGCCGGAGGCAACACTGACAGCTGGATTCGAGACTGGTGTCTCTTGCGTTGGTGACGAGCGCAATGTCCGCTGCGCCACCCAGCCGCCCTGCACTAATAACACTTTAACCTATTAGTAAACTAACGTATTGATGATAATATACATTATAACTGCTGTTGTGACATGGTTATGATGTTTATACTTGAATATGTTTCACACAAAAAACTATACTTTTGTCAGACAGTCTGGAGAGGTTGATTTATGACGTGATGTCATTTGCGGTCGGAAGAGGTTGGATGATTTTGTGAAGACACATATGTACATGGTATATACCTCTGATTTGGAAGTATTTGGGGTTTCAGGTGATCAACCAGAACGATTTGGGCATATTGCATATAACGTGTCATATCTCGCTATCTATAAAAAAAGACTGGATTATTTTGGAAAGGGGCAATGTGTGTAATAGCGCAAAAACTACAGTATGTACAAATTAACTGATTAGTCAGTGATGGACTGTGAACAATGCCTGTCAAATGAGCCATACTAATTGTCTCCATAACTATAATACAGAACACATGATGGGTCTGCAAACATCGCTAAAATGGTCAATAACGCTGGCGCCATTGAGTACAGATGGGGAAAGGGTGTGGCGTGAAATATACTATGGATTCTACCACATACTCTGCCCTGTGCATCCAATTGAAATCCTGCCTCCAATCTTCTCCACGGCCTCCAGGTTCCGGTTCTCAAACATCCTCAGTCTCATCTTGTGTCAGCATTACCAGGGTGTCACCCAGCTCAGGGTGTCATCAAGCTTCAATCAATGTGGCATCCAGCTGAACACAGAAATAAAATGTCAACTCAATTATGTGATAACATCAGATTATTCATTCACCTTTGCAAGAATGTCATTTGCCCTTAATTTAAACAGATGGAGTATCTTCGTCTGCTTTGCCTAAACACATAACTCAACATATAAACATGGAGCAAAGTATGATATTGCTTCATCTACACCAGTGGTTCTCAAAGTGGGGGATCCCAGTGGTCCTTGATGAGGTTTCAGGGGGTCACGAGGAAAATTGGAATAGTTTAATTGCACGATTAACTTTATATGTGTTTATAAACGGAAATGTCATTATTTGAGGTTGACTGATAAAACCTTCAAACTAGGCATTGCAGACAGATCAAATAAGACTCGAGATCTAGCAATATCATGGCAATCTTTCTGCAAAAAATATTTTAGGTTCGACTTTGGGTAGAAAAAGAGCAAGCAACGAGCCGTCATTTTCCTTTTTAAAAACAGGAGCAGATAACCCACTAGCAGTGTGTTTATCCAATCAGGTGTGTTCCATGTGGGGAAATGGCAAGGTTGACGCCCAGGAAAGTCCCGAAAACAGCAAAATAGAAAGGAAGTAAGAAAATACTGCAGATAAATACACCGCCACACTCCTGTAGTGGGTCTTAAGTGATGATTGAGAGGGATTATGGTTGTATGAGTCAATACATTGTTTTCCTTTGGGGAGGGATAATTCTACTCGTACCTTTAATCTCCAATAACTTTAATTAATCAAGTATGGATTCTCCATTCACTGTGGAGGCTTGTGGGAAAATACATCTTTATGAATTCAAGGCATCATGGGGTGAGTAATTGATATACATTTAATACATTTTTGAAGGCTGACTCATCGTTGTTTTTGATGAGACCCACCACCGTAGTGTTGTCTGAAAAGCTGATAATGGTATTGGAGCCATGTGCAGGAGGGCAGTCATGGGTGAAGAGAGAGTAGAGTAGAGGGCTTAGCGCACATCCCTGTGGGACGCCGGTGTTCTGGGTGAGGATGTGGAGATGAGACTTGAGACTTGAGAATGAACAGCAACATGGTACCCTATAAAATCCAATGTACAGTCATTTAAGTAACATAACAGCTAAAGTAAAGTGCAAGAATTAAGGAGTAGTTTTTAATTAAATAGTATCTTTCACTGGAAAGTGAAATAGTAGGAAATAGGTCTAGGCGTAGTAATACATTATAAAATAACAGTAAGTGGCGTGCATAGCATTATATCCTTAATTTTCATCACAACTATCCTGTGACGTGACAGGCGGTAGTTGAAAACCCTCGCCTGCAGGGTGCAAACCATGGGGGAGCTAGGGGAGCCATGGCTCCCCTAGATGAGACATCAGCTCCCCTGAAAACTTGATTTGTTAATTTTTGGGGGGTCTCTAAAATACTGACAATAAATGCTATTTTTGCCATGCATTTAAATATTTTCTGTAATATTCTGTATCATCATCATCGTGTAAAATTAGGCAATTTTATGTATGATTCATGATTTGCGCACTAATTCACTGTAATAGACAATAGCTTAAATCTATGGGGTATTTCTGTGTATTTCAATATGTGCGTCTTCATCATGCATGCAGACACCTGTGTGGTGTACTGTGGACTATATGTGGTTCTGTAACGTTACTCATACCTATAGCCTATGTCAGCAAGCGTCACAGTAAAGTCCTGCCTGTGAGGCACGCGCAGCGCTGCTGACCCCCCCCCCCCAAATATAATGAGCTCCCCCGAACACCATGGTATGGTTCGCACACTGCTCACCTGTCTTGGGTGGTTGGTGCCAGGGTAGGGCCGCATCAGGTCAATGCACAGGCCTCATCTGCAACAAACGCACAAGGCTGTTACAGTCCTCTGTGTTTCCCTGCTCGGCAGTGGAGAGTCCTCTAGGAGCTTGAAGCTCCGTCTCTTGAGTGCTTGGTCGAAGATAGAGTTGGCCAAGGGTCCTCCATCACTGCTTCTCCCCTAAGTGCCCACATCAACCACCCTAAAGCGGTACCTGGCATAGAGGTGAAATGGCAGTTAGTCAAGAGGTTAAATATACTGCTGAGGTGTTTATACTGGACTCCGCCATCCTACACAGTGCACATCATTAACTACATTATACACCTGGCATCCTCAACTGCCAAGAGAACAATTGCATAATGTTCCCTTGTACATTTTGGTACAGGTGTCCAGAGTTGGGGGGGTTCTGGATGAACACATGCTCCCTGTCAATGGCTCCAACACGGTTGGCAAAGTTCCACCAGTCCCTGAATTCTGCAGTGATGGTCCTCCACTATCCTCTTCAGATGGTACATGCATTTACTCGCCAGCCGGGGAGCTCCAGTTTGTTAGATAGCTAGCTAATGTTACACATTGAGAGGATGTGAAATAGCCTACAATATATCATGTAAAATGACAGTTACTAAATTATAACAATTTATTACTAAACACCCCAGTTGTTTGACCATACTCACCGGAGGCAAAATGGCATCATTGGCCAGGTATCTACCCTTGCATGTTTATTAGCTGGCACGGTGGTGCAGAGGGGGGGCTTTGGGTGCCCAAGCACTTGCCCATGTGCCCCTTGATGACCAACGTGCCCTTTCTTTGGCTTGTTTTTTATAAAAAAAATTGAATTTTTTTGCAATATCTTTTTCCTCCTTCTTTTTCCGTTTTTCTCCCCTCCCAATGTTAGTCATTATGCCAATTCCCAATCCCCTTCCTGGTCGTTGCACACTCTACCCCCTACCGTCGGTCTGGGAGGGCGGAGATTATCACATGCTTCCTCCGACACATGTGTACCCAGCCCACCACTTCTTTTCACCTGGCAGCGCGGACTCTCACGTGTGGAAGGTCACACTACCTCTCTTAGATCCTTCCCTCGCTGTGCAGGCGCCCCGACCGAACTGTAGGAGTCGCTGTCCACAACGACCCAGAGTCACCCACCGGCTTCCCTCCCGCTGACTCTGCCAATCGAGCCAGTATGACGGCCGGCCAAGCCGGAAGCAACGCTGACAGCTGGATTCGATACCAGTGTCTCTTGCGTTGGTGACGAGCGCCTTGTCCGCAGCGCCACCCAGCCGCCTTTTATTTATTTTTGTATTTGTATTATTATTAAAACAAAATTATAAAGGGCAATGCGCATGGTCCTCAAGAATAATTTTAACAATGAATAATATTATAAATAAAAATAAATATTTGGATGCCTGTCTGAATACTTTTAACAATGAATAATATTATAAATAAAAATAAATATTTGAATGCCTGTCTGTCTGAGGTGCATGGTTTTCTGTTATGTTGTGTGACATGTCGCCCTCCCTCTTGGAATGACGGGCCCATTAGCCAATAGAAATCTAGCGCAAACCGAGCATCTCGCCCTCACGTTTGCCCGTCTGTCAGCTGATTTTAAGCAGCAACTGAAGTCAGCACCAGCAGCGTTACGGTAAGAAAGTTATTGTTTTCCATAACTAATATTTTAGCAACCAAGATTAAGAATGTTAACTATCATATTTTGCAACAAATAAGGACTTTGTTCGCTAGCTGTCCACAACTACATGAAAATAAGACTGCTTGTATTCTTTTTGCTAACGTTAATCTCGACAATGTGATGTGCTTAGGTTAGCTAATTAGCATCCATCCAAACGTTACTCAACGTTAGCCCACATGTTACCTATCACCCTTTGTAGCAAGTCGTATCATATCAGCTGCCTATAACATTATATACCTCTGTTAGTTAGACGTGTCATAAGCAATTATTGTTAATTAGCCATGCATGCAAGTCACTTTTAGAGTGAAATGTAATGTGTGGTGGTGAGATTAATTTGTTTCAAAGCATTCGGATCATCATCTGTTTGCTTGTTGCCACAGGCAGCCAGCTAGTATAGTGGGTCTGATTGTGAAGATTAAAGCAATACTTCACTTAGTTTTCACCAGGGCAAATATGCCCATTACCCCCATGTAACCCACTTGAGTAATCACTCACCAAGTGTCTGTGTCCCTGTGACAACTTTGAAATGGTCGCATTTTGATCCCCATTGACTTTGATGCTCTGTGCACAGCAGCAGTGTTTTCTTGTATGCATTCTTGTCTGCCGTTTCTTGTCCGTTTCTGCTGGGGCTGTAAGCAATGTCTGTCCAGGTACACAAACTACTCATGTCCTCTAGCAGCCTGAGAGTAGTCTGCAATTGAGGAATCTTCAAATAATAATAATTATAATACATTTAGATAAATCCCAAACTATTCTAAGGCGTAATCATATAGTATGATGCTTTTTGTTGTAAGATTCTGTGTTACATTCTCTGAATATTGGTTGCTAATGCTATAGTTTGGCTGGTTACATTAAGCTGTAGTTGGTGTTCTAAATGGGGCTGTCAAAATTAATGCTTTAACTCTGGAGATACATTTTATTTTTAATTATTTAAAGCGTTAATTCTTTTTTAATCTAGATTAATGGAGTGAAACATTTTCAACATTCTGAACTTTCAGCAGTATATTTGCTTGTTCTTTTTTTGCATTGACTCATGCACCTTTTTGAAAATCATCTGACGTGAAGATGGAACACGTTTCTTTTGTTAATATGATTTATATTACTGGTAGTTCATACAAGACATTATCGTCCTCTAAGCCAATCTGCACGTTAACATAGGCCTGGGTTGTTTTTATTTCTGTTAGCGCCGCGGATATAAGAAAGCGGTCTAGCTGAGTCAATGTTGATGGTTTTGTATTTCACAGGAGATAAACTGTATTCAAAGAAAGCTATTAAAATAGTCTTTGAATCTAAATATACTTTCTTTGTGTTGATTTTACATTAATTCCATGATTTTACTCAAGTAAATATCTGTTACAAGCTTCGGTCTTAAATAGAAAAATGCGATTTTTTATCTAGATTAATCTAGATTAATTACAGAAAATTGTGAGATTAATTAGTTAATTTTTTTGTATCTATTGACAGCACTAGTTCTAAAATTTTGATACATGTGCCCTTTTTAAAATTTTAGCACCTTCCCTTCTAAATGTCTCTGCACGGCCCTGTTTACTAGCCGCAAATGAATGGCACACAAACAATAAAATAAAATAAAAGAGAGAGAGATAGCTCCTTCTCCTCCAGCCTCCCTTTATATAAGGGGCAGGGTCATAACTGTCAAAATAACTGAAAAGGGACAACAAGCATGTACCCATGTTCAAACCCCTTCTACCACGACTGATAAGACTTTAAAAACAGTCCACAGGGAACATGGTACCATTAGATGTGGAGCCCAGAGATGCTTCCCCCTTCCAGAATTGGATCAAATCCCATCGGGACCTTCTATCCACTCTTTGCTTTCAACCTCACTACTGTCTCAATAAAGAAAATGAAACATGGACCCACTACAAATGACTGGACTGCGCCTGGACGGTGAAAAACAATTTACTCTAAATAACAAGCCAGCTTGACCTAAATAAGCACGCCCTAATGAGTCATGTGTGTCTGGCAATCAATTTCTCCTTTGTACTGCATTAATCAAACTAATTAATGGTGGTCTGTTTTGATTGTGGTGGTAGAGTAGCTTGTGAACGCTGTTTATATACAGTGCATGATTTTGTGTTATTATAATTTGGTGGGATAGCACTCCCACTTGGATAAACACCTCTCTCTCTCTCTCTCTCTCTCTCTCTCTCTCTCTCTCTCTCTCTCTCTCTCTCTCTCTCTCTCTCTCTCTCTCTCTCTCTCTCTCTCTCTCTCACACTCACTTCCTTTTTTTCTCGCACACATGCTAACAAACACACACACAAATGCACTTCCAACAGCACCTTAAGCAGCAAGGGGGAGACCGAGTGCCCCGTGACCATTCATCACATCTAATAGGTCATAGTTTACACGCTGACACAAGGCATACATCATCAGCTTGGACACAGGGACGAGTGGAAAATGGAAGAAGAGGCGTGACTGTGTGACCCTGGTGCAGATTATATGATGTCAGTCGCTTTCTGAGGTAAAAAACCAACACAAATCAAGCCAACTCCTGTTTAACCTCAGCAACTCGCCCCCTGGTAACGAGCTATGTGAAAAGCAAAGTTCCATGATGATGGAATGCGGGGGAAGACTCTGGTGAATTGCATTAGCACTCTGGTCCTAAGGTTGTACAGCTTGTTATGTTCATGAATGAAAAGGTTTTTGGGCTCCAATCTGCTACTGCAGATGGATGTGTGTCAGGGTATTTCCCCGCAAAAGTATCATGGTATTTACATCATTTTTGCTCAGTACCATCCGCAAAAAGGCGGTAAATGACTTTTACTGTGGCCGTATACCGTGACTAATTATTTATACAGTGGCCAGTACCATGGTAGAACTGAAATTTCTTCACCATCAAACTACCATAATGCTTTTTTGTAAGGTCAGTGCTTTTGGAGAGCTCAGCCGTAAAAAGGACTCATCTTCTATACACACAGGCTCTTAAAAGGCTCACTGCCTGCTGCCTCCTTTCTTCTGCTGATGAATCAAGTTGAATGCACCTCATTCTGCCCTTCTCCAGTATCCTATTCATTTATTCCTTGTTCTCCTCCTCCTCCTCCTCCTCCTCCTCCTCCTCCTCCTCCTCCTCCTCCTCCTCCTCCTGCTGCTCCTGTACTTCTCCTCCTCCTGTACAGCTGCTCCTTCTCCTCCTCTCTGATATGCTATTAGAGGATTCGTCTTCTGCTCACAAGATCTTGACATGAACAAAGCGGCACATAAGGAAAACGTCTATACGTCAGCACAACTCTAGAATAGTAATCCAAAAAAGTATGTATCTTTTAGATAGATAGATAGATAGATAGATAGATAGATAGATAGATAGATAGATAGATAGATAGATAGATAGATAGATAGATAGATAGATAGATAGATAGATAGATAGATAGATAGATAGATAGATAGATAGATAGATAGATAGATAGATAGATAGATAGATAGATAGATAGATAGATAGATAGATAGATCGATCCTCATGGGGGAAATATACCAGATGGAAGTCAAGCCATTAAAAGAAGCCACCTGATTAGACATTAATCACGTCAAAATAAATGACCACAAAGTCAACTATAAAACACAACCAATAATCACTGTGCAGTAATTTCCTGAACGAGAATACCTAGTCAAACTTTACACCATGCAACAGAACTCGCCATCACTAAATTACATTGAGTAGTTTGAAAGTGACACATTGCACTGTAATCAGAGGGATGATCACAGAAGTCTCAGTCTTGGTGGGGGTCCTTTCTTCCCACACTGTGAATTAGAAATTCTCTATGTTGGTGATTGGTTGGAACCCAGCTCTTATAGGCATCCCGTCCAGGCAGGTGCCTGCCTGCCATTAAGTTTTAATAAGACCCAGTGCATAGATTCTCATTAACAGCTACCCACAGGGCACACTCAGGACCTTTACACAGAAGAGAGAAAGAGAGAGAGAGAGATATGAGGGGGTGTTGAAGAGAAGGAGTGGACACTTTAATATGGCTACGATGAGAGAATACCAATAAGACCTGGCACACATGTACACACACACAAGCTATGCACTGGCTCTCATTAACTCTTTCATACATGAATTATTAGAAAACGGAGTGAAATGAGACTTTCAAAACTTTATTTGTTATAAATCTGTCCACACTTTATATCATGCAATAATGGTATTGTGAGGGCTGGGTAGGACTGCATGTTGCCCAACGAGGGGGCGTGCCGAAGTTTCTTCCTCGCGCACCTGAGAGTGGTTGGCATTTAGCTCGTCGGGAGACTACAAATACTGCCGACTGCCTTCCACTCATTGCCAGGTCGTTCTGTATCTACCATCAACTGCCGCGCTCCTGGTGAGACATCGTCTTCGCTCTCTATAATCCCACGGGAGGATTTCCTATGTTCTCACTGGGAGACGTCGTGCCATCCGTTGCTACCATCTACCGCTGCGTCTCTAGGGTGAGACTTCTTGCCATCTACTGCCTCCAACTCTCTCTCCGTGGGCCTCGTTCCTGGTGTGTGAGACATCGTCATCGCTCTCAATGTTTCCACGAGAGGATTCCTATGATCACACTCCGTTTCCGTGGGTCCCGTTTGCTGAGTTGCACGTCAGCAGTGTTCGGTGGTGTGAGGCATCGTCATCGCTCTCTAGGCTTCCACAGGAGGATGCCTATGTTCTCACTCCTTTTTCATGGACTCCGTTTGCTGTGTTGCCCGTCGGCAAGAGTTCGGGTGAGTCTGAACAGGACCAGACCCAGAACTTTCATTTCAGTCATGGACTCTAGAAGATTCACCTGTGTATTTTGAGTTCTCCCTTAAAGGGACAGTGCCGCTTTTTTGTTGTGAATAAATTATGCCCTTGTTTTGGCTAACTCTGATTACCTGTCTGTGTCGTGCAATTGGGGTCGCATTACAATCCCTAACAGGTATACAATTGAATGAAAAGAGTATTTTCTTGCACATAATCATAATAAGAGCTAAGATGTTTCTATATTATAGTACTACCTACCTGTTTTACTAGTTACTACTACTACTACTATTATAGTAGCACTGCACAACAGGTAGGTAGTACTGTACTATAGTAGTAGTAGTACAAAAGATACATATATGGGATATTCCTATTATTACATAGGGTCCACATATGTGGACAGTCAGGGGTGTAGCTCCAGATTCTGGGCCCCATGAAAGAATGTATTTGTAGGCCCCCAGCGATTTTTTTTGGCAATTTTTTTATTGATGAAAACGCATAATATGGTTTTTACCTATACATTCGGATCAGCAGTTCAGCACCTGCACTGTTGGTGGGTGAGCCTAGTAAAGGATGTCGCATTGCGTTCATCTTCAATGAATGGACCAATGCAATAGTCTACCAAAGCCCCCCCTCTCTCTCTATATATCTCACACACACACACACACACACACACACACACACACACACACACACACACACACACACACACACACACATAC